>NC_039358.1:220159978-220184151 GCF_003573695.1 Papaver somniferum
TCACGTTGCAATATTACCATATACAGACCCGATGTTCTGGTCCGCGCGAGGTTCTAGGTGTCAAATATTTCAGATTATATGAAACTGCAACCTATCACTTATCTCAGGTTGCAAGATTACCATATACAGTTCTGATGTTCTCGTCCGAGCGAGGTTCGAGGTGTCAAATATATTAGATTAGATGAAACTGCAACCTATCACTTAACTCTGGTTGCAATATTACCATATACAGACTCGATGTTCTGGCCCAAGCGAGGTTCTAGGTGTCAAATATATCAGATTGGATGAACTTCAACCTATCACTTATATCAGGTTGCAAGATTACCATATACAAACCCGATGTTCTCGTCGGGGTGATGTTCGAGGTGTAAAATATATCAGATTGGATGAAACTGCAACCTATCACTTAATTTAGGTTGCAAGGTTACCATATACACACCCGATGTTCTCGTCGTGGCGAGGTTCGAGGTGTCAAATATATCAGATTAGATAAAACTGCAACCTATCACTTTACTCAGGTTGCAATATTACCATATATAGACCCGATGTTCTGGTCCGCGCGAGGTTCGAGGTGTCAAATATATCAGATTAGATGAAACAACAACCTATCACTTAACTCATGTTGCAAAATTACCATATACAGAACCGATGTTTTCGTCAGGACGAGGTTCGAGGTGTCAATTATATCAGATTGGATGAAACTGCAACCTATCACTTAATTTAGGTTGCAAGGTTACCATATACAGACCTGATGTTCTCGTCGTGGCGAGGTTCGAGGTGTCAAATAAATCAGATTAGATGAAACTGCAACCTATCACTTAACTCAAGTTGCAATATTACCATATACAAACCCAAAGTTTTGGTCCGTGCGAGATTCGAGGTGTCAAATATATCAACTTAGATGAAACTGCAACCTATCACTTAACTCAGGTTGCAAGATTACCATATACAAACCCGATGTTCTCGTCGGGGCGAGGTTCGAGGTGTCAAATATATCAGATTAGATGAAACTGCAACCTATCACTTAACTCAGGTTGCAATATTACCATATACAAACCCGAAGTTCTGGTCCGCGCGAGATTCGAGGTGTCAAATATATCAGATTAGATAAAACCGCAACCTATCACTTAACTCAGGTTGCAAGATTACCATATACAAACCCTATGTTCTCGTCGGGGCGAGGTTCGAGGTGTCAAATATATCAGATTGGATGAAACTGCATCCTATCACTTAACTCAGGTTGCAATATTACCATATACAGACCCGATGTTCTGGTCCGCGCGAGGTTCTAGGTGTCAAATATATCAGATTATATGAAACTGCAACCTATCACTTATCTCAGGTTGCAAGATTACCATATACAGTTCTGATGTTCTCGTCCGATCGAGGTTCGAGGTGTCAAATATATTAGATTGGATGAAACTGCAACCTATCACTTAACTCTGGTTGCAATATTACCATATACAGACTCGATGTTCTGGCCCAAGCGAGGTTCTAGGTGTCAAATATATCAGATTGGATGAACTTCAACCTATCACTTAACTCAGGTTGCAAGATTACCATATAAAAACCCGATGTTCTCGTCGGGGTGACGTTCGAGGTGTAAAATATATCAGATTGCATGAAACTGCAACCTATCACTTAATTTAGGTTGCAAGGTTACCATATACAGACCCGATGTTCTCGTCGTGGCGAGGTTCGAGGTGTCAAATATATCAGATTAGATAAAACTGCAACCTATCACTTAACTCAGGTTGCAATATTACCATATATAGACCCGATGTTCTGGTCAGCGCGAGGTTCGAGGTGTCAAATATATCAGATTAGATGAAACAACAACCTATCACTTAACTCAGGTTGCAAAATTACCATATACAGAACCGATGTTTTCGTCAGGACGAGGTTCGAGGTGTCAATTATATCAGATTGGATGAAACTGCAACCTATCACTTAATTTAGGTTGCAAGGTTACCATATACAGACCCGATGTTCTCGTAGTGGCGAGGTTTGAGGTGTCAAATAAATCAGATTAGATGAAACTGCAACCTATCACTTAACTCAGGTTGCATTATTACCATATACAAACCCGAAGTTTTGGTCCGCGCGAGGTTCGAGGTGTCAAATATATCAGCTTAGATAAAACTGCAACCTATCACTTAACTCAGGTTGCAATATTACCATATATACACCCGATGTTCTGGTCCGCACGAGATTCGAGGTGTCAAATATATCAGATTAGATGAAACAACAACCCATCACTTAACTCAGGTTGCAAAATTACCATATACAGAACCGATGTTTTCGTCAGGACGAGGTTCGAGGTGTCAATTATATCAGATTGGATGAAACTGCAACCTATCACTTAATTTAGGTTGCAAGGTTACCATATACAGACCCGATGTTCTCGTCGTGGCGAGGTTCGAGGTGTCAAATAAATCAGATTAGATGAAACTGCAACCTATCACTTAACTCAGGTTGCAATATTACCATATACAAACCCGAAGTTTTGGTCCGCGCGAGGTTCGAAGTGTCTAATATATCAACTTAGATGAAACTGCAACCTATCACTTAACTCAGGTTGCAATATTACCATATACAAACCCGATGTTCTCGTCGGGGCGAGGTTCGAGGTGTCAAATATATCAACTTAGATGAAACTGCAACCTATCACTTAACTCAGGTTGCAATATTACCATATACAAACCCGAAGTTTTGGTCCGCGCGAGGTTCGAGGTGTCAAATATATCATCTTAGATAAAACTGCAACCTATCACTTAACTCAGGTTGCAATATTACCATATATACACCCGAGGTTCTGGTCCGAGCGAGGTTCGAGGTGTCAAATATATCAGATTAGATGAAACAACAACCTATCACTTAACTCAGGTTGCAAAATTACCATATACAGAACCGATGTTTTCGTCAGGACGAGGTTCGAGGTGTCAATTATATCAGATTGGATGAAACTGCAACCTATCACTTAATTTAGGTTGCAAGGTTACCATATACAGACCCGATGTTCTCGTCGTGGCGAGGTTCGAGGTGTCAAATAAATCAGATTAGATGAAACAGCAACCTATCACTTAACTCAGGTTGCAATATTACCATATACAAACCCGAAGATTTGGTCCGTGCGTGGTTCGAGGTGTCTAATATATCAACTTAGATGAAACTGCAACCTATCACTTAACTCAGGTTGCAAGATTACCATATACAAACCCGATGTTATCGTCGGGGCGAGGTTTGAGGTGTCAAATATATCAGATTAGATGAAACTGCAACCTATCACTTAACTCAGGTTGCAATATTACCATATACAAACCCGAAATTCTGGTCCGCGCGAGATTCGAGGTGTCAAATATATCATATTAGATAAAACCGCAACCTATCACTTAACTCAGGTTGCAAGATTACCATATATACACCCGATGTTCTCGTCGGGGCGAGGTTCGAGGTGTCAAATATATCAGATTAGATGAAACAACAACTTATCACTTAACTCAGGTTGCAAAATTACCATATACAGAACCGATGTTTTCGTCAGGACGAGGTTCGAGGTGTCAATTATATCAGATTGGATGAAACTGCAACCTATCACTTAATTTAGGTTGCAAGATTACCATATACAAACCCGATGTTCTCGTCGGGGCGAGGTTCGAGGTGTCAAATATATCAGATTAGATGAAACTGCAACCTATCACTTAACTCAGGTTGCAATATTACCATATACAAACCCGAAGTTCTGGTCCGCGCGAGATTCGAGGTGTCAAATATATCATATTAGATAAAACCGCAACCTATCACTTAACTCAGGTTGCAAGATTACCATATACAAACCCTATGTTCTCGTCGGGGCGAGGTTCGAGGTGTCAAATATATCAGATTAGATGAAACTGCAACCTATCACTTAACTCAGGTTGCATTATTACCATATACAAACCCGAAGTTTTGGTCCGCGCGAGGTTCGAGGTGTCAAATATATCAGCTTAGATAAAACTGCAACCTATCACTTAACTCAAGTTGCAATATTACCATATATACACCCGATATTCTGGTCCGCACGAGATTCGAGGTGTCAAATATATCAGATTAGATGAAACAACAACCCATCACTTAACTCAGGTTGCAAAATTACCATATACAGAACCGATGTTTTCGTCAGGACGAGGTTCGAGGTGTCAATTATATCAGATTGGATGAAACTGCAACCTATCACTTAATTTAGGTTGCAAGGTTACCATATACAGACCCGATGTTTTCGTCGTGGCGAGGTTCGAGGTGTCAAATAAATCAGATTAGATGAAACTGAACCTATCACTTAACTCAGGTTGCAATATTACCATATACAAATCCGAAGTTTTGGTCCGCGCGAGGTTCGAGGTGTCTAATATATCAACTTAGATGAAACTGCAACCTATCACTTAACTCAGGTTGCAATATTACCATAGACAAACCCGATGTTCTCGTCGGGGCGAGGTTCGAGGTGTCAAATATATCAACTTAGATGAAACTGCAACCTATCACTTAACTCAGGTTGCAATATTTCCATATACAAACCCGAAGTTTTGGTCCGCGCGAGGTTCGAGGTGTCAAATATATCAGCTTAGATAAAACTGCAACCTATCACTTAACTCAGGTTGCAATATTACCATATATACCCCCGAGGTTCTGGTCTGCGCGAGGTTCGAGGTGTCAAATATATCAGATTAGATGAAACAACAACCTATCACTTAACTCAGGTTGCAAAATTACCATATACAGAACCGATGTTTTCGTCAGGACGAGGTTCGAGGTGTCAATTATATCAGATTGGATGAAACTGCAACCTATCACTTAATTTAGGTTGCAAGATTACCATATACAAACCCGATGTTCTCGTCGGGGCGAGGTTCAAGGTGTCAAATATATCAGATTAGATGAAACTGCAACCTATCACTTAACTCAGGTTGCAATATTACCATATACAAACCCGAAGTTTTGGTCCGCGCGAGGTTCGAGGTGTCAAATATATCAGCTTAGATAAAACTGCAACCTATCACTTAACTCAGGTTGCAATATTACCATATATACACCCGATGTTCTGGTCCGCGCGAGATTCGAGGTGTCAAATATATCAAATTAGATGAAACAACAACCCATCACTTAACTCAGGTTGCAAAATTACCATATACAGAACCGATGTTTTCGTCAGGACGAGGTTCGAGGTGTCAATTATATCAGATTGGATGAAACTGCAACCTATCACTTAATTTAGGTTGCAAGGTTACCATATACAGACCCGATGTTCTCGTCGTGGCGAGGTTCGAGGTGTCAAATAAATCAGATTAGATGAAACTGCAACCTATCACTTAACTCAGGTTGCAATATTACAATATACAAATCCGAAGTTTTGGTCCGTGCGAGGTTCGAGGTGTCTAATATATCAACTTAGATGAAACTGCAACCTATCACTTAACTCAGGTTGCAATATTACCATATACAAACCCGATGTTCTCGTATGGGCGAGGTTCGAGGTGTCAAATATATCAACTTAGATGAAACTGCAACCTATCACTTAACTCAGGTTGCAATATTTCCATATACAAACCCGAAGTTTTGGTCCGCGCGAGGTTCGAGGTGTCAAATATATCAGCTTAGATAAAACTGCAACCTATCACTTAACTCAGGTTGCAATATTACCATATATACCCCCGAGGTTCTGGTCTGCGCGAGGTTCGAGGTGTCAAATATATCAGATTAGATGAAACAACAACCTATCACTTAACTCAGGTTGCAAAATTACCATATACAGAACCGATGTTTTCGTCAGGACGAGGTTCGAGGTGTCAATTATATCAGATTGGATGAAACTGCAACCTATCACTTAATTTAGGTTGCAAGATTACCATATACAAACCCGATGTTCTCGTCGGGGCGAGGTTCAAGGTGTCAAATATATCAGATTAGATGAAACTGCAACCTATCACTTAACTCAGGTTGCAATATTACCATATACAAACCCGAAGTTTTGGTCCGCGCGAGGTTCGAGGTGTCAAATATATCAGCTTAGATAAAACTGCAACCTATCACTTAACTCAGGTTGCAATATTACCATATATACACCCGATGTTCTGGTCCGCGCGAGGTTCGAGGTGTCAAATATATCAGATTAGATGAAACAACAACCTATCACTTAACTCAGGTTGCAAAATTACCATATACAGAACCGATGTTTTCGTCAGGACGAGGTTCGAGGTGTCAATTATATCAGATTGGATGAAACTGCAACCTATCACTTAATTTAGGTTGCAAGATTACCATATACAAACCCTATGTTCTCGTCGGGGCGAGGTTCAAGGTGTCAAATATATCAGATTAGATGAAACTGCAACCTATCACTTAACTCAAGTTGCAATATTACCATATACAAACCCGAAGTTCTGGTCCGCGCGAGATTCGAGGTGTCAAATATATCAGATTAGATAAAACCGCAACCTATCACTTAACTCAGGTTGCAAGATTACCATATACAAACCCTATGTTCTCGTCGGGGCGAGGTTCGAGGTGTCAAATATATCAGATTAGATGAAACAACAACCTATCACTTAACTCAGGTTGCAAAATTACCATATACAGAACCGATGTTTTCGTCAGGACGAGGTTCGAGGTGTCAATTATATCAGATTGGATGAAACTGCAACCTATCACTTACTTTAGGTTGCAAGGTTACCATATACAGACCCGATGTTCTCGTCGTGGCGAGGTTCGAGGTGTCAAATAAATCAGATTAGATGAAACAGCAACCTATCACTTAACTCAGGTTGCAATATTACCATATACAAACCCGAAGATTTGGTCCGTGCGTGGTTCGAGGTGTCTAATATATCAACTTAGATGAAACTGCAACCTATCACTTAACTCAGGTTGCAAGATTACCATATACAAACCCGATGTTATCGTCGGGGCGAGGTTTGAGGTGTCAAATATATCAGATTAGATGAAACTGCAACCTATCACTTAACTCAGGTTGCAATATTACCATATACAAACCCGAAATTCTGGTCCGCGCGAGATTCGAGGTGTCAAATATATCATATTAGATAAAACCGCAACCTATCACTTAACTCAGGTTGCAAGATTACCATATATACACCCGATGTTCTCGTCGGGGCGAGGTTCGAGGTGTCAAATATATCAGATTAGATGAAACAACAACTTATCACTTAACTCAGGTTGCAAAATTACCATATACAGAACCGATGTTTTCGTCAGGACGAGGTTCGAGGTGTCAATTATATCAGATTGGATGAAACTGCAACCTATCACTTAATTTAGGTTGCAAGATTACCATATACAAACCCGATGTTCTCGTCGGGGCGAGGTTCGAGGTGTCAAATATATCAGATTAGATGAAACTGCAACCTATCACTTAACTCAGGTTGCAATATTACCATATACAAACCCGAAGTTCTGGTCCGCGCGAGATTCGAGGTGTCAAATATATCAGATTAGATAAAACCGCAACCTATCACTTAACTCAGGTTGCAAGATTACCATATACAAACCCTATGTTCTCGTCGGGGCGAGGTTCGAGGTGTCAAATGTATCAGATTAGACCAAACTACAACCTATCACTTAACTCAGGTTGCAATATTACCATATACAAACCCGAAGTTTTGGTCCGCACGAGGTTCGAGGTGTCAAATATATCAGCTTCGATAAAACTGCAACCTATCACTTAACTCAGGTTGCAATATTACCATATATACACCTGATGTTCTGGTCCGTGCGAGATTCGAGGTGTCAAATAGATCAGATTAGATGAAACAACAACCCATCACTTAACTCAGGTTGCAAAATTACCATATACAGAACCGATGTTTTCGTCAGGACGAGGTTCGAGGTGTCAATTATATCAGATTGGATGAAACTGCAACCTATCACTTAATTTAGGTTGCAAGGTTACCATATACAGACCCGATGTTCTCGTCGTGGCGAGGTTCGAGGTGTCAAATAAATCAGATTATATGAAACTGCAACCTATCACTTAACTCAGGTTGCAATATTACTATATACAAACCCGAAGTTTTGGTCCGCGCGAGGTTCGAGGTGTCAAATATATCAGATTAGATAAAACTGCAACCTATCACTTAACTCAGGTTGCAATATTACCTTATATACACCCGATGTTCTGGTCCGCGCGAGGTTCGAGGTGTCAAATATATCAGATTAGATGAAACAACAACCAATCACTTAACTCAGGTTGCAAAATTACCATATACAGAACCGATGTTTTCGTCAGGACGAGGTTCGAGGTGTCAATTATATCAGATTGGATGAAACTGCAACCTATCACTTAATTTAGGTTGCAAGGTTACCATATACAGACCCGATGTTCTCGTCGTGGCGAGGTTCGAGGTGTCAAATAAATCAGATTAGATGAAACTGCAACCTATCACTTAACTCAGGTTGCAATATTACCATATACAAACCCGAAGTTTTGGTCCGCGCGAGGTTCGAGGTGTCAAATATTTCAGCTTAGATAAAACCGCAACCTATCACTTAACTCAGGTTGCAATATTACCATATATACACCCGATGTTCTGGTCCGCGCGAGGTTCGAGGTGTCAAATATATCAGATTAGATGAAACAACAACCTATCACTTAACTCAGGTTGCAAAATTACCATATACAGAACCGATGTTTTCGTCAGGACGAGGTTCGAGGTGTCAATTATATCAGATTGGATGAAACTGCAACCTATCACTTAATTTAGGTTGCAAGGTTACCATATACAGACCCGATGTTCTCGTCGTGGCGAGGTTCGAGGTGTCAAATAAATCAGATTAGATGAAACTGCAACCTATCACTTAACTCAGGTTGCAATATTACCATATACAAACCCGAAGTTCTGGTCCGCGAGAGGTTCGAGGTGTCAAATATATCATCTTAGATAAAACTGCAACCTATCACTTAACTCAGGTTGCAATATTACCATATATACACCCGAGGTTCTGGTCCGAGCGAGGTTCGAGGTGTCAAATATATCAGATTAGATGAAACAACAACCTATCACTTAACTCAGGTTGCAAAATTACCATATACAGAACCGATGTTTTCGTCAGGACGAGGTTCGAGGTGTCAATTATATCAGATTGGATGAAACTGCAACCTATCACTTAATTTAGGTTGCAAGATTACCATATACAAACCCGATGTTCTCGTCGGGGCGAGGTTCAAGGTGTCAAATATATCAGATTAGATGAAACTGCAACCTATCACTTAACTCAGGTTGCAATATTACCATATACAAACCCGAAGTTTTGGTCCGCGCGAGGTTCGAGGTGTCAAATATATCAGCTTAGATAAAACTGCAACCTATCACTTAACTCAGGTTGCAATATTACCATATATACACCCGATGTTCTGGTCCGCGCGAGGTTCGAGGTGTCAAATATATCAGATTAGATGAAACAACAACCTATCACTTAACTCAGGTTGCAAAATTACCATATACAGAACCGATGTTTTCGTCAGGACGAGGTTCGAGGTGTCAATTATATCAGATTGGATGAAACTGCAACCTATCACTTAATTTAGGTTGCAAGATTACCATATACAAACCCTATGTTCTCGTCGGGGCGAGGTTCAAGGTGTCAAATATATCAGATTAGATGAAACTGCAACCTATCACTTAACTCAAGTTGCAATATTACCATATACAAACCCGAAGTTCTGGTCCGCGCGAGATTCGAGGTGTCAAATATATCAGATTAGATAAAACCGCAACCTATCACTTAACTCAGGTTGCAAGATTACCATATACAAACCCTATGTTCTCGTCGGGGCGAGGTTCGAGGTGTCAAATATATCAGATTAGATGAAACAACAACCTATCACTTAACTCAGGTTGCAAAATTACCATATACAGAACCGATGTTTTCGTCAGGACGAGGTTCGAGGTGTCAATTATATCAGATTGGATGAAACTGCAACCTATCACTTACTTTAGGTTGCAAGGTTACCATATACAGACCCGATGTTCTCGTCGTGGCGAGGTTCGAGGTGTCAAATAAATCAGATTAGATGAAACAGCAACCTATCACTTAACTCAGGTTGCAATATTACCATATACAAACCCGAAGATTTGGTCCGCGCGTGGTTCGAGGTGTCTAATATATCAACTTAGATGAAACTGCAACCTATCACTTAACTCAGGTTGCAAGATTACCATATACAAACCCGATGTTATCGTCGGGGCGAGGTTCGAGGTGTCAAATATATCAGATTAGATGAAACAACAACCTATCACTTAACTCAGGTTGCAATATTACCATTTACAAACCCGAAATTCTGGTCCGCGCGAGATTCGAGGTGTCAAATATATCATATTAGATAAAACCGCAACCTATCATTTAACTCAGGTTGCAAGATTACCATATATACACCCGATGTTCTCGTCGGGGCGAGGTTCGAGGTGTCAAATATATCAGATTAGATGAAACAACAACTTATCACTTAACTCAGGTTGCAAAATTACCATATACAGAACCGATGTTTTCGTCAGGACGAGGTTCGAGGTGTCAATTATATCAGATTGGATGAAACTGCAACCTATCACTTAATTTAGGTTGCAAGATTACCATATACAAACCCGATGTTCTCGTCGGGGCGAGGTTCGAGGTGTCAAATATATCAGATTAGATGAAACTGCAACCTATCACTTAACTCAGGTTGCAATATTACCATATACAAACCCGAAGTTCTGGTCCGCGCGAGATTCGAGGTGTCAAATATATCAGATTAGATAAAACCGCAACCTATCACTTAACTCAGGTTGCAATATTACCATATATACACCTGATGTTCTGGTCCGTGCGAGATTCGAGGTGTCAAATGTATCAGATTAGATGAAACTGCAACCTATCACTTAACTCAGGTTGCATTATTACCATATACAAACCCGAAGTTTTGGTCCGCACGAGGTTCGAGGTGTCAAATATATCAGCTTCGATAAAACTGCAACCTATCACTTAACTCAGGTTGCAATATTACCATATATACACCTGATGTTCTGGTCCGTGCGAGATTCGAGGTGTCAAATAGATCAGATTAGATGAAACAACAACCCATCACTTAACTCAGGTTGCAAAATTACCATATACAGAACCGATGTTTTCGTCAGGACGAGGTTCGAGGTGTCAATTATATCAGATTGGATGAAACTGCAACCTATCACTTAATTTAGGTTGCAAGGTTACCATATACAGACCCGATGTTCTCGTCGTGGCGAGGTTCGAGGTGTCAAATAAATCAGATTATATGAAACTGCAACCTATCACTTAACTCAGGTTGCAATATTACTATATACAAACCCGAAGTTTTGGTCCGCGCGAGGTTCGAGGTGTCAAATATATCAGATTAGATAAAACTGCAACCTATCACTTAACTCAGGTTGCAATATTACCATATATACATCCGATGTTCTGGTCCGCGCGAGGTTCGAGGTGTCAAATATATCAGATTAGATGAAACAACAACCAATCACTTAACTCAGGTTGCAAAATTACCATATAAAGAACCGATGTTTTCGTCAGGACGAGGTTCGAGGTGTCAATTATATCAGATTGGATGAAACTGCAACCTATCACTTAATTTAGGTTGCAAGGTTACCATATACAGACCCGATATTCTCGTCGTGGCGAGGTTCGAGGTGCCAAATAAATCATATTAGATGAAACATCAACCTATCACTTAACTCAGGTTGCAATATTACCATATACAAACCCGAAGTTGGTCTGCGCGAGGTTCGAGGTGTCTAATATATCAACTTAGATGAAACCGCAACCTATCACTTAACTCAGGTTGCAAGATTACCATATACAAACCCGATGTTCTCGTCGGGGCGAGGTTCGAGGTGTCAAATATATCAGATTAGATGAAACTGCAACCTATCACTTAACTCAGGTTGCAATATTACCATATACAAACCCGAAGTTCTGGTCCGCGCGAGATTCGAGGTGTCAAATATATCAGATTAGATAAAACCGCAACCTATCACTTAACTCAGGTTGCAAGATTACCATATACAAACCCTATGTTCTCGTCGGGGCGAGGTTCGAGGTGTCAAATATATCAGATTAGATGAAACTGCAACCTATCACTTAACTCAGGTTGCAATATTACCATATACAAACCCGAAGTTTTGGTCTGCGCGAGGTTCGAGGTGTCAAATATATCAGCTTAGATAAAACTGCAACCTATCACTTAACTGAGGTTGCAATATTACCATATATACACCCGATGTTCTGGTCCGCGCGAGATTCGAGGTGTCAAATATATCAGATTAGATGAAACAACAACCCATCACTTAACTCAGGTTGCAAAATTACCATATACAGAACCGATGTTTTCGTCAGGACGAGGTTCGAGGTGTCAATTATATCAGATTGGATGAAACTGCAACCTATCACTTAATTTAGGTTGCAAGATTACCATATACAAACCCGATGTTCTCGTCGGGGCGAGGTTCAAGGTGTCAAATATATCAGATTAGATGAAACTGCAACCTATCACTTAACTCAGGTTGCAATATTACCATATACAAACCCGAAGTTTTGGTCCGCGCGAGGTTCGAGGTGTCAAATATATCAGCTTAGATAAAACTGCAACCTATCACTTAACTCAGGTTGCAATATTACCATATATACACCCGATGTTCTGGTCCGCGCGAGGTTCGAGGTGTCAAATATATCTGTTTAGATGAAACAACAACCTATCACTTAACTCAGGTTGCAAAATTACCATATACAGAACCGATGTTTTCGTCAGGACGAGGTTCGAGGTGTCAATTATATCAGATTGGATGAAACTGCAACCTATCACTTACTTTAGGTTGCAAGGTTACCATATACAGACCCGATGTTCTCGTCGTGGCGAGGTTCGAGGTGTCAAATAAATCAGATTAGATGAAACAGCAACCTATCACTTAACTCAGGTTGCAATATTACCATATACAAACCCGAAGATTTGGTCCGCGCGTGGTTCGAGGTGTCTAATATATCAACTTAGATGAAACTGCAACCTATCACTTAACTCAGGTTGCAAGATTACCATATACAAACCCGATGTTATCGTCGGGGCGAGGTTCGAGGTGTCAAATATATCAGATTAGATGAAACAACAACCTATCACTTAACTCAGGTTGCAATATTACCATTTACAAACCCGAAATTCTGGTCCGCGCGAGATTCGAGGTGTCAAATATATCATATTAGATAAAACCGCAACCTATCATTTAACTCAGGTTGCAAGATTACCATATATACACCCGATGTTCTCGTCGGGGCGAGGTTCGAGGTGTCAAATATATCAGATTAGATGAAACAACAACTTATCACTTAACTCAGGTTGCAAAATTACCATATACAGAACCGATGTTTTCGTCAGGACGAGGTTCGAGGTGTCAATTATATCAGATTGGATGAAACTGCAACCTATCACTTAATTTAGGTTGCAAGATTACCATATACAAACCCGATGTTCTCGTCGGGGCGAGGTTCGAGGTGTCAAATATATCAGATTAGATGAAACTGCAACCTATCACTTAACTCAGGTTGCAATATTACCATATACAAACCCGAAGTTCTGGTCCGCGCGAGATTCGAGGTGTCAAATATATCAGATTAGATAAAACCGCAACCTATCACTTAACTCAGGTTGCAAGATTACCATATATACACCCGATGTTCTCGTCAGGGCGAGTTTCGAGGTGTCAAATATATCAGATTAGATGAAACAACAACCTATCACTTAACTCAGGTTGCAAAATTACCATATACAGAACCGATGTTTTCGTCAGGACGAGGTTCGAGGTGTCAATTATATCAGATTGGATGAAACTGCAACCTATCACTTAATTTAGGTTGCAAGATTACCATATACAAACCCGATGTTCTCGTCGGGGCGAGGTTCGAGGTGTCAAATATATCAGATTAGATGAAACTGCAACCTATCACTTAACTCAGGTTGCAATATTACCATATACAAACCCGAAGTTTTGGTCCGCGCGAGGTTCGAGGTGTAAAATATATCAGCTTAGATAAAACTGCAACCTATCACTTAACTCAGGTTGCAATATTACCATATATACACCCGATGTTCTGGTCCGCGCGAGGTTCGAGGTGTCAAATATATCAGATTAGATGAAACAACAACCTATCACTTAACTCAGGTTGCAAAATTACCATATACAGAACCGATGTTTTCGTCAGGACGAGGTTCGAGGTTTCAATTATATCAGATTGGATGAAACTGCAACCTATCACTTAATTTAGGTTGCAAGGTTACCATATACAGACCCGATGTTCTCGTCGTGGCGAGGTTCGAGGTATCCAATAAATCAGATTAGATGAAACTGCAACCTATCACTTAACTCAGGTTGCAATATTACCATATACAAGCCCGAAGATCTGGTCCGCGCGAGATTCTAGGTGTCAAATATATCATATTAGATAAAACCGCAACCTATCACTTAACTCAGGTTGCAAGATTACCATATACAAACCCTATGTTCTCGTCGGGGCGAGGTTCGAGGTGTCAAATATATCAGATTAGATGAAACTGCAACCTATCACTTAACTCAGGTTGCAATATTACCATATACAAACCCGAAGTTTTGGTCTGCTAGAGGTTCGAGGTGTCAAATATATCAGCTTAGATAAAACTGCAACCTATCACTTAACTCAGGTTGCAATATTACCATATATACACCCGATGTTCTGGTCCGCGCGAGATTCGAGGTATCAAATATATCAGATTAGATGATACAACAACCCATCACTTAACTCAGGTTGCAAAATTACCATATACAGAACCGATGTTTTCGTCAGGACGAGGTTCGAGGTGTCAATTATATCAGATTGGATGAAACTGCAACCTATCACTTAATTTAGGTTGCAAGGTTACCATATACAGACCCGATGTTCTCTTCGTGGCGAGGTTCGAGGTGTCAAACAAATCAGATTAGATGAAACAGCAACCTATCACTTAACTCAGGTTGCAATATTACCATATACAAACCCGAAGTTTTGGTCCGCGCGAGGTTCGAGGTGTCAAATATATCAGATTAGATGAAACAACAACCTATCACTTAACTCAGGTTGCAAAATTACCATATACAGAACCGATGTTTTCGTCAGGACGAGGTTCGAGGTGTCAATTATATCAGATTGGATGAAACTGCAACCTATCACTTAATTTAGGTTGCAAGGTTACCATATACAGACCCGATGTTCTCGTAGTGGCGAGGTTTGAGGTGTCAAATAAATCAGATTAGATGAAACTGCAACCTATCACTTAACTCAGGTTGCATTATTACCATATACAAACCCGAAGTTTTGGTCCGCGCGAGGTTCGAGGTGTCAAATATATCAGCTTAGATAAAACTGCAACCTATCACTTAACTCAGGTTGCAATATTACCATATATACACCCGATGTTCTGGTCCGCACGAGATTCGAGGTGTCAAATATATCAGATTAGATGAAACAACAACCCATCACTTAACTCAGGTTGCAAAATTACCATATACAGAACCGATGTTTTCGTCAGGACGAGGTTCGAGGTGTCAATTATATCAGATTGGATGAAACTGCAACCTATCACTTAATTTAGGTTGCAAGGTTACCATATACAGACCCGATGTTCTCGTCGTGGCGAGGTTCGAGGTGTCAAATAAATCAGATTAGATGAAACTGCAACCTATCACTTAACTCAGGTTGCAATATTACCATATACAAACCCGAAGTTTTGGTCCGCGCGAGGTTCGAAGTGTCTAATATATCAACTTAGATGAAACTGCAACCTATCACTTAACTCAGGTTGCAATATTACCATATACAAACCCGATGTTCTCGTCGGGGCGAGGTTCGAGGTGTCAAATATATCAACTTAGATGAAACTGCAACCTATCACTTAACTCAGGTTGCAATATTACCATATACAAACCCGAAGTTTTGGTCCGCGCGAGGTTCGAGGTGTCAAATATATCAGCTTAGATAAAACTGCAACCAATCACTTAACTCAGGTTGCAATATTACCATATATACACCCGATGTTCTGGTCCACGCGAGGTTCGAGGTGTCAAATATATCAGATTAGATGAAACAACAACCTATCACTTAACTCAGGTTGCAAAATTACCATATACAGAACCTATGTTTTCGTCAGGACGAGGTTCGAGGTGTCAATTATATCAGATTGGATGAAACTGCAACCTATCACTTAATTTAGGTTGCAAGATTACCATATACAAACCCGATGTTCTCGTCGGGGCGAGGTTCAAGGTGTCAAATATATCAGATTAGATGAAACTGCAACCTATCACTTAACTCAGGTTGCAATATTACCATATACAAACCCGAAGTTTTGGTCCGCGCGAGGTTCGAGGTGTCAAATATATCAGCTTAGATAAAACTGCAACCTATCACTTAACTCAGGTTGCAATATTACCATATATACACCCGATGTTCTGGTCCGCGCGAGATTCGAGGTGTCAAATATATCAGATTAGATGAAACAACAACCCATCACTTAACTCAGGTTGCAAAATTACCATATACAGAACCGATGTTTTCGTCAGGACGAGGTTCGAGGTGTCAATTATATCAGATTGGATGAAACTGCAACCTATCACTTAATTTAGGTTGCAAGGTTACCATATACAGACCCGATGTTTTCGTCGTGGCGAGGTTCGAGGTGTCAAATAAATCAGATTAGATGAAACTGAACCTATCACTTAACTCAGGTTGCAATATTACCATATACAAATCCGAAGTTTTGGTCCGCGCGAGGTTCGAGGTGTCTAATATATCAACTTAGATGAAACTGCAACCTATCACTTAACTCAGGTTGCAATATTACCATAGACAAACCCGATGTTCTCGTCGGGGCGAGGTTCGAGGTGTCAAATATATCAACTTAGATGAAACTGCAACCTATCACTTAACTCAGGTTGCAATATTTCCATATACAAACCCGAAGTTTTGGTCCGCGCGAGGTTCGAGGTGTCAAATATATCAGCTTAGATAAAACTGCAACCTATCACTTAACTCAGGTTGCAATATTACCATATATACACCCGAGGTTCTGGTCCGCGCGAGGTTCGAGGTGTCAAATATATCAGATTAGATGAAACAACAACCTATCACTTAACTCAGGTTGCAAAATTACCATATACAGAACCGATGTTTTCGTCAGGACGAGGTTCGAGGTGTCAATTATATCAGATTGGATGAAACTGCAACCTATCACTTAATTTAGGTTGCAAGATTACCATATACAAACCCGATGTTCTCGTCGGGGCGAGGTTCGAGGTGTCAAATATATCAGATTAGATGAAACTGCAACCTATCACTTAACTCAGGTTGCAATATTACCATATACAAACCCGAAGTTCTGGTCCGCGCGAGATTCGAGGTGTCAAATATATCAGATTAGATAAAACCGCAACCTATCACTTAACTCAGGTTGCAAGATTACCATATATACACCCGATGTTCTCGTCAGGGCGAGTTTCGAGGTGTCAAATATATCAGATTAGATGAAACAACAACCTATCACTTAACTCAGGTTGCAAAATTACCATATACAGAACCGATGTTTTCGTCAGGACGAGGTTCGAGGTGTCAATTATATCAGATTGGATGAAACTGCAACCTATCACTTAATTTAGGTTGCAAGGTTACTATATACAGACCCGATGTTCTCTTCGTGGCGAGGTTCGAGGTGTCAAATAAATCAGATTAGATGAAACAGCAACCTATCACTTAACTCAGGTTGCAATATTACCATATACAAACTCGAAGTTTTGGTCCGCGCGAGGTTCGAGGTGTCTAATATATCAACTTAGATGAAACTGCAACCTATCACTTAACTCAGGTTGCAAGATTACCATATACAAACCCGATGTTCTCGTCGGGGCGAGGTTCGAGGTGTCAAATATATCAGATTAGATGAAACTGCAACCTATCACTTAACTCAGGTTGCAATATTACCATATACAAACCCGAAGTTCTGGTCCGCGCGAGATTCGAGGTGTCAAATATATCAGATTAGATAAAACCGCAACCTATCACTTAACTCAGGTTGCAAGATTACCATATATACACCCGATGTTCTCGTTGGGGCGAGGTTCGAGGTGTCAAATATATCAGATTAGATGAAACAACAACCTATCACTTAACTCAGGTTGCAAAATTACCAGATACAGAACCGATATTTTCGTCAGGACGAGGTTCGAGGTGTCAATTATATCAGATTGGATGAAACTGCAACCTATCACTTAATTTAGGTTGCAAGATTACCATATACAAACCCGATGTTCTCGTCGGGGCGAGGTTCGAGGTGTCAAATATATCAGATTAGATGAAACTGCAACCTATCACTTAACTCAGGTTGCAATATTACCATATACAAACCCGAAGTTCTGGTCTGCGCGAGATTCGAGGTGTCAAATATATCAGATTAGATAAAACCACAACCTATCACTTAACTCAGGTTGCAAGATTACCATATATACACCCGATGTTCTCGTCGGGGCGAGGTTCGATGTGTCAAATATATCAGATTAGATGAAACAACAACCTATCACTTAATTCAGGTTGCAAAATTACCATATATACAGAACCGATGTTTTCGTCAGGACGAGGTTCGAGGTGTCAATTATATCATATTGGATGAAACTGCAACCTATCACTTAATTTAGGTTGCAAGATTGCCATATACAAACCCGATGTTCTCGTCGGGGCGAGGTTCGAGGTGTCAAATATATCAGATTAGATGAAACTGCAACCTATCACTTAACTCAGGTTGCAATATTACCATATACAAACCCGAAGTTCTGGTCCGCGCGAGATTCGAGGTGTCAAATATATCAGATTAGATAAAACCGCAACCTATCACTTAACTCAGGTTGCAAGATTACCATATACAAACCCTATGTTCTCGTCGGGGCGAGGTTCGAGGTGTCAAATATATCAGATTAGATGAAACTGCAACCTATCACTTAACTCAGGTTGCAATATTACCATATACAAACCCGAAGTTTTGGTCTGCGCGAGGTTCGAGGTGTCAAATATATCAGCTTAGATAAAACTGCAACCTATCACTTAACTGAGGTTGCAATATTACCATATATACACCCGATGTTCTGGTCCGCGCGAGATTCGAGGTGTCAAATATATCAGATTAGATGAAACAACAACCCATCACTTAACTCAGGTTGCAAAATTACCATATACAGAACCGATGTTTTCGTCAGGACGAGGTTCGAGGTGTCAATTATATCAGATTGGATGAAACTGCAACCTATCACTTAATTTAGGTTGCAAGATTACCATATACAAACCCGATGTTCTCGTCGGGGCGAGGTTCAAGGTGTCAAATATATCAGATTAGATGAAACTGCAACCTATCACTTAACTCAGGTTGCAATATTACCATATACAAACCCGAAGTTTTGGTCCGCGCGAGGTTCGAGGTGTCAAATATATCAGCTTAGATAAAACTGCAACCTATCACTTAACTCAGGTTGCAATATTACCATATATACACCCGATGTTCTGGTCCGCGCGAGGTTCGAGGTGTCAAATATATCTGTTTAGATGAAACAACAACCTATCACTTAACTCAGGTTGCAAAATTACCATATACAGAACCGATGTTTTCGTCAGGACGAGGTTCGAGGTGTCAATTATATCAGATTGGATGAAACTGCAACCTATCACTTACTTTAGGTTGCAAGGTTACCATATACAGACCCGATGTTCTCGTCGTGGCGAGGTTCGAGGTGTCAAATAAATCAGATTAGATGAAACAGCAACCTATCACTTAACTCAGGTTGCAATATTACCATATACAAACCCGAAGATTTGGTCCGTGCGTGGTTCGAGGTGTCTAATATATCAACTTAGATGAAACTGCAACCTATCACTTAACTCAGGTTGCAAGATTACCATATACAAACCCGATGTTATCGTCGGGGCGAGGTTTGAGGTGTCAAATATATCAGATTAGATGAAACTGCAACCTATCACTTAACTCAGGTTGCAATATTACCATATACAAACCCGAAATTCTGGTCCGCGCGAGATTCGAGGTGTCAAATATATCATATTAGATAAAACCGCAACCTATCACTTAACTCAGGTTGCAAGATTACCATATATACACCCGATGTTCTCGTCGGGGCGAGGTTCGAGGTGTCAAATATATCAGATTAGATGAAACAACAACTTATCACTTAACTCAGGTTGCAAAATTACCATATACAGAACCGATGTTTTCGTCAGGACGAGGTTCGAGGTGTCAATTATATCAGATTGGATGAAACTGCAACCTATCACTTAATTTAGGTTGCAAGATTACCATATACAAACCCGATGTTCTCGTCGGGGCGAGGTTCGAGGTGTCAAATATATCAGATTAGATGAAACTGCAACCTATCACTTAACTCAGGTTGCAATATTACCATATACAAACCCGAAGTTCTGGTCCGCGCGAGATTCGAGGTGTCAAATATATCAGATTAGATAAAACCGCAACCTATCACTTAACTCAGGTTGCAAGATTACCATATATACACCCGATGTTCTCGTCAGGGCGAGGTTCGAGGTGTCAAATATATCAGATTAGATGAAACAACAACCTATCACTTAACTCAGGTTGCAAAATTACCATATACAGAACCGATGTTTTCGTCAGGACGAGGTTCGAGGTGTCAATTATATCAGATTGGATGAAACTGCAACCTATCACTTAATTTAGGTTGCAAGGTTACCATATACAGACCCGATGTTCTCGTCGTGGCGAGGTTCGAGGTGTCAAATAAATCATATTAGATGAAACAGCAACCTATCACTTAACTCAGGTTGCAATATTACCATATACAAACCCGAAGTTTTGGTCCGCGCGAGGTTCGAGGTGTCTAATATATCAACTTAGATGAAACTGCAACCTATCACTTAACTCAGGTTGCAAGATTACCATATACAAACCCGATGTTCTCGTCGGGGCGAGGTTCGAGGTGTCAAATATAACAGATTAGATGAAACTGCAACCTATCACTTAACTCAGGTTGCAATATTACCATATACAAACCCGAAGTTCTGGTCCGCGCGAGATTCGAGGTGTCAAATATATCAGATTAGATAAAACCGCAACCTATCACTTAACTCAGGTTGCAAGATTACCATATACAAACCCTATGTTCTCGTCGGGGCGAGGTTCGAGGTGTCAAATATATCAGATTAGATGAAACTGCAACCTATCACTTAACTCAGGTTGCATTATTACCATATACAAACCCGAAGTTTTGGTCCGCGCGAGGTTCGAGGTGTCAAATATATCAGCTTAGATAAAACTGCAACCTATCACTTAACTCAGGTTGCAATATTACCATATATACACCCGATGTTCTGGTCCGCACGAGATTCGAGGTGTCAAATATATCAGATTAGATGAAACAACAACCCATCACTTAACTCAGGTTGCAAAATTACCATATACAGAACCGATGTTTTCGTCAGGACGAGGTTCGAGGTGTCAATTATATCAGATTGGATGAAACTGCAACCTATCACTTAATTTAGGTTGCAAGGTTACCATATACAGACCCGATGTTCTCGTCGTGGCGAGGTTCGAGGTGTCAAATAAATCAGATTAGATGAAACTGCAACCTATCACTTAACTCAGGTTGCAATATTACCATATACAAACCCGAAGTTTTGGTCCGCGCGAGGTTCGAGGTGTCAAATATATCAGCTTAGATAAAACTGCAACCTATCACTTAACTCAGGTTGCAATATTACCATATATACACCCGATGTTCTGGTCCGCGCGAGGTTCGAGGTGTCAAATATATCAGATTAGATGAAACAACAACCTATCACTTAACTCAGGTTGCAAAATTACCATATACAGAACCGATGTTTTCGTCAGGACGAGGTTCGAGGTGTCAATTATATCAGATTGGATGAAACTGCAACCTATCACTTAATTTAGGTTGCAAGATTACCATATACAAACCCGATGTTCTCGTCGGGGCGAGGTTCGAGGTGTCAAATATATCAGATTAGATGAAACTGCAACCTATCACTTAACTCAGGTTGCAATATTACCATATACAAACCCGAAGTTCTGGTCCGCGAGAGGTTCGAGGTGTCAAATATATCAGATTAGATAAAACCGCAACCTATCACTTAACTCAGGTTGCAAGATTACCATATACAAACCCTATGTTCTCGTCGGGGCGAGGTTCGAGGTGTCAAATATATCAGATTAGATGAAACTGAAACCTATCACTTAACTCAGGTTGCAAAATTACCATATACAGAACCGATGTTTTCGTCAGGACGAGGTTCGAGGTGTCAATTATATCAGATTGGATGAAACTGCAACCTATCACTTACTTTAGGTTGCAAGGTTACCATATACAGACCCGATGTTCTCGTCGTGGCGAGGTTCGAGGTGTCAAATAAATCAGATTAGATGAAACAGCAACCTATCACTTAACTCAGGTTGCAATATTACCATATACAAACCCGAAGATTTGGTCCGTGCGTGGTTCGAGGTGTCTAATATATCAACTTAGATGAAACTGCAACCTATCACTTAACTCAGGTTGCAAGATTACCATATACAAACCCGATGTTATCGTCGGGGCGAGGTTTGAGGTGTCAAATATATCAGATTAGATGAAACTGCAACCTATCACTTAACTCAGGTTGCAATATTACCATATACAAACCCGAAATTCTGGTCCGCGCGAGATTCGAGGTGTCAAATATATCATATTAGATAAAACCGCAACCTATCACTTAACTCAGGTTGCAAGATTACCATATATACACCCGATGTTCTCGTCGGGGCGAGGTTCGAGGTGTCAAATATATCAGATTAGATGAAACAACAACTTATCACTTAACTCAGGTTGCAAAATTACCATATACAGAACCGATGTTTTCGTCAGGACGAGGTTCGAGGTGTCAATTATATCAGATTGGATGAAACTGCAACCTATCACTTAATTTAGGTTGCAAGATTACCATATACAAACCCGATGTTCTCGTCGGGGCGAGGTTCGAGGTGTCAAATATATCAGATTAGATGAAACTGCAACCTATCACTTAACTCAGGTTGCAATATTACCATATACAAACCCGAAGTTCTGGTCCGCGCGAGATTCGAGGTGTCAAATATATCAGATTAGATAAAACCGCAACCTATCACTTAACTCAGGTTGCAAGATTACCATATACAAACCCTATGTTCTCGTTGGGGCGAGGTTCGAGGTGTCAAATATATCAGATTAGATGAAACTGCAACCTATCACTTAACTCAGGTTGCAATATTACCATATACAAACCCGAAGTTTTGGTCCGCGCGAGGTTCGAGGTGTGAAATATATCAGCTTAGATAGAACTGCAACCTATCACTTAACTCAGGTTGCAATATTACCATATATACACCCGATGTTCTGGTCCGCGCGAGGTTCGAGGTGTCAAATATATCAGATTAGATGAAACAACAACCTATCACTTAACTAGGTTGTAAAATTACCATATACAGAACCGATGTTTTCGTCGGGACGAGGTTCGAGGTGTCAATTATATCAGATTGGATGAAACTGCAACCTATCACTTAATTTAGGTTGCAAGGTTACCATATACAGACTCGATGTTCTCGTCGTGGCGAGGTTCGAGGTGTCAAATAAATCAGATTAGATGAAACTGCAACCTATCACTTAACTCAGGTTGCAATATTACCATATACAAACCCGAAGTTTTGGTCCGCGCGAGGTTCGAGGTGTCAAATATATCAACTTAGATGAAACTGCAACCTATCACTTAACTCAGGTTGCAAGATTACCATATACAAACCCGATGTTCTCGTCGGGGCGAGGTTCGAGGTGTCAAATATATCAGATTAGATGAAACTGCAACCTATCACTTAACTCAGGTTGCAATATTACCATATACAAACCCGAAGTTCTGGTCCGCGCGAGATTCGAGGTGTCAAATATATCAGATTAGATAAAACCGCAACCTATCACTTAACTCAGGTTGCAAGATTACCATATACAAACCCTATGTTCTCGTCGGGGCGAGGTTCGAGGTGTCAAATATATCAGATT
>NC_039358.1:220184161-220193747 GCF_003573695.1 Papaver somniferum
AAACCCGATGTTCTCGTCGGGGCGAGGTTCGAGGTGTCAAATATATCAGATTAGATGAAACTGCAACCTATCACTTAACTCAGGTTGCAATATTACCATATACAAACCCGAAGTTCTATCCACGCGAGATTCGAGGTGTCAAATATATCAGATTGGATGAAACTGCATCCTATCACTTAACTCAGGTTGCAATATTACCACATACAAACCCGAAGTTCTGGGCCGCGCGAGGTTCGAGGTGTCAAATATATCAGATTAGATGAAACTACAACCTATCACTTATCTCAGGTTGCAAGATTACCATATACAGTTCCGATGTTCTCGTCCGAGCGAGGTTCGAGGTGTCAAATATATCAGATTGGATGAAACTGCAACCTATCACTTAACTCTGGTTGCAAGATTACCATATATAGACCCGATGTTCTGGTCCAAGCGAGGTTCTAGGTGTCAAATATATCAGATTGGATGAAATTTCAAACTATCACTTAACTCAGGTTGCAAGATTACCATATACAAACCCGATGTTCTCTTCGGGGTGACGTTCGAGGTGTCAAATATATCATATTGGATGAAACTGCAACCTATCACTTAATTTAGGTTGCAAGGTTACCATATACAGACCCGATGTTCTCGTCGGAGCGAGGTTCGAGGAGTCAAATATATCAGATTAGATAAAACTGCAACGTATCACTTAACTCAGGTTGCAATATTACCATATATAGACCCGATGTTCTGGTTCGCGCGAGATTCAAGGTGTCAAATATATCAGATTAGATTAAACAACAACCCATCACTTAACTCAGGTTGCAAAATTACCATATACAGAACCGATGTTTTCGTCAGGACGAGGTTCGAGGTGTCAATTATATCAGATTGGATGAAACTGCAACCTATCACTTAATTTAGGTTGCAAGGTTACCATATACAGACCCGATGTTCTCGTCGTGGCGAGGTTCGAGGTGTCAAATAAATCAGATTAGATGAAACTGCAACCTATCACTTAACTCAGGTTGCAATATTACCATATGCAAACCCGAAGTTTTGGTCTGCACGAGGTTCAAGGTGTCAAATATATCAGCTTAGATGAAACTGCAACCTATCACTTAACTCAGGTTGCAATATTACCATATACAAACCCGAAGTTTTGGTCCGCGCGAGGTTGGAGGTGTCAAATATATCAGATTAGATGAAACCGCAACCTATCACTTAACTCAGGTTGCAAGATTACCATATAAAAACCCTATGTTCTCGTCGGGGCGAGGTTCGAGGTGTCAAATATATCAGATTGGATGAAACTGCATCCTATCACTTAACTCAGGTTGCAATATTACCATATACAAACCCGATGTTCTGGGTCGCGCGAGGTTCTAGGTGTCAAATATATCAGATTAGATGAAACTACAACCTATCACTTATCTCAGGTTGCAAGATTACCATATACAGTTCCGATGTTCTCGTCCGAGCGAGGTTCGAGGTGTCAATTATATCAGATTGGATGAAACTGCAACCTATCACTTAACTCTGGTTGCAAGATTACCATATACAGACCCGATGTTCTGGTCCAAGCGAGGTTTTAGGTGTCAAATATATCAGATTGGATGAAATTTCAAACTATCACTTAACTCAGGTTGCAAGATTACCATATACAAACCCGATGTTCTCGTCGGGGTGAGGTTCGAGGTGTCAAATATATCAGATTGGATGAAACTGCAACCTATCACTTAATTTAGGTTGCAAGGTTACCATATACAGACCCGATGTTCTCGTCGGAGCGAGGTTCGAGGTGTCAAATATATCAGATTGGTTGAAACTGCAACCTATCACTTAACTCAGGTTGCAAGATTACCATATACAATCCCGATGTTCTCGTCCGAGCGAGATTCGAGGTGTCAAATATATCAGATTGGATGAAACTTCAACCTATCAGTTAACTCAGGTTGCAAGATTACCATATACAGTCCCGATGTTCTCGTCCGAGCGAGATTCGAGGTGTCAAATATATCAGATTGGATGAAACTTCAACCTATCACTTAACTCAGGTTGCAATATTACCATATACAGACCCGATGTTCTAGTCCGCGCGAGGTTCTAGGTGTCAAATATATCATATTGGATGAATCTGCAACTATCACTTAACTTAGGTTGCAAGATTACCATATACAGACTCGATGTTCTCGTCGGGGAGAGGTTCGAGGTGTCAAATATATCATCTTAGATGAAACTGCAAACTATCACTTAACTCAGGTTACAATATTACCATATACATACCCGATGATCTGGTCCCCGCGAGGTTTGAGGTTTCAGATAAATCAGATTAGATGAAACTGCAACCTATCACTTAACTCAAGTTGCAATATTACCATATACAAACCCGATGTTCTGGGCCGCGCGAGGTTCTAGGTGTCAAATATATCAGATTAGATGAAACTGCAACCTATCACTTAATTTAGGTTGTCAGGTTACCATATACAGACCCGATGTTCTCGTCGGAGCGAGGTTCGAGGTGTCAAATATATCAGATTGGATGAAACTGCAACCTATCACTTAACTCAGGTTGCAAGATTACCATATACAGTCCCGATGTTCTCGTCCGAGCGAGATTCGAGGTGTCAAATATATCAGATTGGATGAAACTTCAACCTATCAGTTAACTCAGGTTGCAAGATTACCATATACAGTCCCGATGTTCTCGTCTGAGCGAGATTCGAGGTGTCAAATATATCAGATTGGATGAAACTTCAACCTATCACTTAACTCAGGTTGCAATATTACCATATACAGACCCGATGTTCTAGTCCGCGCGAGGTTCTAGGTGTCAAATATATCATATTGGATGAATCTGCAACTATCACTTAACTTAGGTTGCAAGGTTACCATATACAGACCCGATGTTCTCGTCGGAGCGAGGTTCGAGGTGTCAAATATATCAGATTGGTTGAAACTGCAACCTATCACTTAACTCAGGTTGCAAGATTACCATATACAGTCCCGATGTTCTCGTCCGAGCGAGATTCGAGGTGTCAAATATATCATATTGGATGAAACTTCAACCTATCACTTAACTCAGGTTGCAATATTACCATATACAGACCCGATGTTCTAGTCCGCGCGAGGTTCTAGGTGTCAAATATATCAGATTGGATGAAACTTCAACCTATCACTTAACTTAGGTTGAAAGATTACCATATACAGACCCGATGTTCTCGTCGGGGCCAGGTTCGAGGTGTCAAATATATATCATATTGGATGAATCTGCAACTATCACTTAACTCAGGTTGCAAGATTACCATATACAGACTCAATGTTCTCGTCAGGGAGAGGTTCGAGGTGTCAAATATATAAGATTAGATGGAACTGCAAACTATCACTTAACTTAGATTCCAATATTACCATATACAAACCCGATGTTCTGGTCCGCGCGAGGTTCAAGGTGTCAAATATATTAGATTAGATGAAACTGCAACCTATCACTTACCTCAGGCTGCAAAATTACCATATACAAACCCGGTGTTCTCGTCGGGACGAGGTTCGAGGTGTCAAATATATCAGATTGGATGAAACTGCAACATATCACTTAACTCATGTTGCAATATTACCATATACATACCCGATGTTCTGGTCCGCGCGAGGTTCTAGGTGTCAAATATATCAGATTATATGAAACTGCAACCTATCACTTATCTCAGGTTGCAAGATTACCATATACAGTTCCGATGTTCTCGTCCGAGCGAGGTTTGAGGTGTCAAATATATCAGATTGGATGAAACTGCAACCTATCACTTAACTCTGGTTGCAATATTACCATATACAGACCCGATGTTTTGGCCCAAGCGAGGTTCTAGGTGTCAAATATATCAGATTGGATGAAACTTCAACCTATCACTTAACTCAGTTTACAAGATTACCATATACAAACCCGATGTTCTCGTCGGGGTGACGTTCGAGGTGTAAAATATATCAGATTGGATGAAACTGCAACCTATCACTTAATTTAGGTTGCAAGGTTACCATATACAGACCCGATGTTCTCGTCGTGGCGAGTTTCGAGGTGTCAAATATATCAGATTAGATGAAACAACAACCTATCACTTAACTCAGGTTGCAATATTACCATATACAGAACCGATATTTTCGTCGGGACGAGGTTCGAGGTGTCAATTATATCAGATTGGATGAAACTGCAACCTATCACTTAATTTAGGTTGCAAGGTTACTATATACAGACCCGATGTTCTCGTCGTGGCGAGGTTCGAGGTGTCAAATAAATCAGATTAGATGAAATTGCAACCTATCACTTAACTCAGGTTGCAATATTACCATATACAAACCCAATGTTTTGGTCCGCGCGAGGTTCGAGGTGTCAAATATATCATCTTAGATGAAACTGCAACCTATCACTTAACTCAGGTTGCAAGATTACCATATACAAACCCGATGTTCTCGTCGGGGCGAGGTTCGAGGTGTGAAATATATCAGATTAGATGAAACTGCAACCTATCACTTAACTCAGGTTGCAATATTACCATATACAAACCCGAAGTTCTGGTCCGCACGAGGTTCGAGGTGTCAAATATATCAGATTAGATGAAACCGCAAACTATCACTTAACTCAGGTTGCAAGATTACCATATACAAACCCTATGTTCTCGTCGGGGCGGGGTTCGAGGTGTCAAATATATCAGATTGGATGAAACTGCATCCTATCACTTAACTCAGGTTGCAATATTACCATATACAGACCCGATGTTCTGGGCCGCGCGAGGTTCTAGGTGTCAAATATATCAGATTAGATGAAACTACAACCTTTCACTTATCTCAGGTTGCAATATTACCATATACAGACCCGATGTTCTAGTCCAAGCGAGGTTCTAGGTGTCAAATATATCAGATTGGATGAAACTTCAAACTATCACTTAACTCAGGTTGCAAGATTGCCATATACAAACCCGATGTTCTCGTCGGGGTGAGGTTCGAGGTGTCAAATATATCAGATTGGATGAAACTGCAACCTATCACTTAATTTAGGTTGCAAGGTTACCATATACAGACCCGATGTTCTCGTCGTGGCGAGGTTCGAGGTGTCAAATATATCAGATTAGATGAAACTGCAACTTATCACTTAACTCAGGTTGCAATATTATCATATACAGACCCGATGTTCTGGTCCGTGCGAGGTTCGAGGTGTCAAATATATCAGATTAGATGAAATAACAACTTATCACTTAACTCAGGTTGCAAGATTACCATATACAAACCCGATGTTCTCGTCGGGACGAGGTTCGAGGTGTCAAATATATCAGATTGGATGAAACTCCAACCTATCACTTAATTTAGGTTGCAAGGTTACCATATACAGACCCGATGTTCTCGTCGTGGCGAGGTTCGAGGTGTCAAATATATCAGATTAGATGAAACTGCAACCTATCACTTAACTCTGGTTGCAAGATTACCATATACAGACCCGATGTTCTGGTACAAGCGAGGTTCTAGGTGTCAAATATATCAGATTGGATGAAACTTCAACCTATCACTTAACTCAGATTGCAAGATGACCATATACAGACCCGATGTTCTCGTCGTGGAGAGGTTTGAAGTGTCAAATATATCAGATTGGATGAATCTCCAACCTATCACTTAACTCAGGTTGCAAAATTACAATATACAGACCCGATATCTGGTTAGCGCGAGGTTAGAGGTGTCAAATATATGAGATTATATGAGACTGCAACCTATCACTTAACTCAGGTTGCAAGATTACCATATACAGACCCGATGTTCGAGGTGTCAAATATATCAGATTAGATGAAACCGCAACTTATCACTTAAGTTAGGTTACAAGATTACCATATACAAACACGATGTTCTCGTCGGGGCGAGGTTCGAGGTGTGAAATATATCAGATTGGATGAAACCGCAACCTATTACTTAACTCAGGTTGCAAGATTACCATATACAGACACGATGTTCTCGTCCGAGAGAGGTTCGAGGTGTCAAATATATCAGATTGGTTGAAACTGCAACCTATCACTTAACTCAGGTTGCAAGATTACCATATACAGTCTCGATGTTCTCGTCCGAGCGAGATTCGAGGTGTCAAATATATCAGATTAGATGAAACTGCAACCTATCACTTAACTCAGGTTGCAAGATTACCATATACAGACCCGATGTTCTAGTCTGCGCGAGGTTCTAGGTGTCAAATATATCAGATTGGATGAAACTTCAACCTATCACTTAACTCAGGTTGCAAGATTACCATATACAGACTCGATGTTCTCGTCGGGGCGAGGTTCGAGGTGTCAAATATATCAGATTGGATGAAACTGCAACTATAACTTAACTCAGGTTGCAAGATTACCATATACAGACTCGATGTTCTAGTCCGTGCGAGGTTCTAGGTGTCAAATATATCAGATTGGATGAAACTTCAACCTATCACTTAACTCAGGTTGCAAGATTCCCATATACAAATCCGATGTTTTGGTCCGCACGAGGTTCGAGGTGTCAAATATATCAGATTAGATGAAACAGCAACATATCACTTAACTCAGATTGCAAGATTACCATATACAGTCACGATGTTCTCGTCCGAGCGAAGTTCGAGGTGTCAAATATATCAGATTGGATGAAACTACAACCTATCATTTAACTCAGGTTGCAAGATTACCATATACAGACACGATGTTCTGGTTCGCGCGAGGTTCGAGGTGTCAAATATATCAGATTAGTTGAAACTGCAACCTATCACTTAACTCAGGTTGCAAGATTACCATATACAGTCCCTATGTTCTCGTCCGAGCGAGATTCGAGGTGTCAAATATATCAGATTGGATGAAACTGCAACCTATCACTTAACTCAGGTTGCAAGATTACCATATACAGACCTGATGTCATGGTCCGTGCGAGGTTCGAGGTATCAAATATATCAGATTGGATGAAACCGCAACCTATCACTTAACTCAGGTTGCAAGATTACCATATACAGTTGGTAGGCTTCTAAAAGGTCCTAAAAATTATCCCCGGCAGCGGCGCCAAAAACTTGGCAGGCCTCAAAGATGGGTATAAAAATGAAGCGAAATGAAACGCGGGCCTACAGTAATACCGCAAGTGCACGGTCGTCGGTTGTAGCTCGTGCAAGTACGGGTCGATCCACAGAGACTGGGTGTGTTTTGTAGTTTCTAGCTATTTTGGGTTCTAAATTTGCTAATGGGCTTTGAATACCAAAGGGTCTTGAATATCAATGGGCTTTGAATACCCTTTGGAACTGTTGGGCTTGGAATTGAACTTGGGTTCAATGGAGTGAACTGAGCCTTGGGCTCAGTTGGATGAGCCTCAGGTTAAGCTAAGCTTTTCTTGTTCTGAACCTATTTCTGGGCCTTTGGTTGTGAACTAAACCTTGGGCTTTGTAGCTTATGACCTGGGCTTTGGTTAAGTTCAGTGGACTGATGGGCTTTTGGTCTTAGAAAGTGAACTGTTACAGTGGGCTTTAGTAATGACTCTGGGCTTCAGCAGTCTTTGAAATGAACTGTGGTCTTAGCTGAGCCAAGCTCAGTTGCAGCAGCAGCAGTGGCAGCTAGGGGTGAACAAGGCAACACAGCAACAGCAACAAGAACAGCATCCAACTAGAATGCAGTAACAAGAACAAGGAGAACAAGAATTGCTGCCTTGCACAGCAGCAGCACAAGGCAAAGAAAGCAGCAGCAGCAGCAGTACTGCACAGCAGCTGCACAAGCAATGCAAGTAGTAGCAGCAGCAGAACAAGGAGAAAAGAAGAGATGGCAGTGAAGTAATGGTGGCACTAAGCCAAGGTAACAGTGGCAATGAGGCACAAAGGCAGTTAACAAGAAACAATGGAAGGTGACAGACAGCACAAAAGCAAGGGAAACTACAAGCAATGAACAATGGAACCAAGGCCTAAGCCAAGGGCAGGGAAGATAGGAAGCTAACAAAGCAAAGCTAAGGCATTCATCTAGAGTGGGAAGAGAACCAGCTTGCTCACAGTCACTAGTGAGCACTAGTTTCTCCCCACTGCTCAATCAACTCAATGCACTGAGATTTCTAGCCTAACAGTCCATCACTTAACAATGCACAAACTTAACACTAAACATTTACAGTGAATTAACATGACACTAACATGACTATGCACTAGGAGAATTGAAGAAACTAAACATCACAGCATAAAACTAAAATTGACTTCACACACATTAACAGAAATGAAATTGAACTAAAATTGAAAATTGAACTAAAATTGAACTGAAATTGAACATTAACAGAACTAAGTTCTGGACACTGGCTAGTCCAGCATGATTCTAACATTCACCCTTCATCTCTATTTATACCCAAAACATTCAATTAGGGCTTACAAGCATTTTCCCCAAATTTGATAAAATTAGGGTTCTTGGGAAATTGGGGAAAACTCACCGTACCCTCTGAATTCGTTGTCTCCTCTGCAATTGAGCGCTGACCCATGCTTCCACTTCTCCTCCTCTGCTAATCTTCTACTCGAACGCTGATCCAATTTCATTCTTCTCTCCACTGTGAAACCCTAGCTATGTTTGTCTTCTTGGTAGCATCAAAAATTAATGCTAAGAACAAGACAGACACGACTAGGGAAGAGGTAGGTGATGGTGGTGGTGTCCTTGTGGTCGTGGTGGAGATGGAAGAGAGGCAGGAGCAGAGCTCGACTGCAACTGTCGGGGGAAGAAGAAAGATTTTGGGGGAAGTGAGTTTTGGGGAAGAAGAAGGTGGGTGTTTGTTTTGGGTCGATGGTTTTGGATGTTAGGGTGTGAAGCGGGGATAGCGCGGTTTGATGATCTGCGACAAGGAGCGATGGATGGGAAGATGGTAGGTGGATCCAACGGCGATACGGAGGTAAGCGTGGAGCGACCGTCGGATGAAGGGATGTAGCAAAACGGACGACCCAAGATGGAGATGGGCGTTGCGATGTAAAGCGGGGGCTTCGGAGTTTGATGTGCGATGATGGAGCGACCGTAGGATGCTGAGATGCTTCGATCTGACGGCTGAAATCCGATACGGGCTTGGGTATAGAAAATGGGTTTGGGTAAGGGTTTTGGGCCTTGGGTATGCCAAGCCCATATCTTCTTTAAGTACAATTCTTCTTCTTCAAGCCCACTCTAGCCTTTTGGTCTTGTGCACAACATTCTTCGCGGCTTCCTTGTGTAATTCCTCCCGGCTTTTCACTACTTTTCTGCTCTTTTCCGCTCTTCTATTCATCCAAACTTTATTTATTACCTAAAAATGCAAAATTAAGTAAGAAAAATATTTATTCTTGAAAACAATGAAAATACAGAATATGGGATAAAATGTAGAATTAATGCACAAAAGATGAGTTAAATGCCAACAAAAAGGGATAAATATATACAATATTTGGCACTCATCAAATACCCCCAAACCTGAATTTTACTTGTCCTCAAGTAAAACAAAACTAAGGAAATCCTAACTATACCACTGTCGCTGGTCTCTCGAATGCATTTAGCATATGCACTAAGCCTTTTAAACCACTAAGTGTCCCTAGTGGACGAGTTGAAGTCTCGTGAAGGTTTGCTTAGAACGTACCTACAAAGTT
>NC_039358.1:220193815-220193952 GCF_003573695.1 Papaver somniferum
ACATGTGATAAGAGTGTAAAGTGTATCTACACATGTGTAAAGAAAGATTTGAAGTTATGACTACTAATCACCAAGAGATAGTTTCTCAGGCTAAGAACCAAGGTCGAAATCTAGCTAGCTGTCCGGACTTTACGAGA
>NC_039358.1:220194101-220202543 GCF_003573695.1 Papaver somniferum
AGGAAACACTTTTGATACAAATACAAAAGGAAACAAAAATTACATGACACTTTGCAAGAGGTAGCCCTTTTTGATGCACCCAGTTAAATTCGATGGTTGTCTTTCTTAATGTAACCTCCACCTTCTATCCCAACCAACCAAAGAACAAGCTAGTCAAGTTTCGTTCAGTATTCTAAAGTGATTGGCAATCGTAACTTCCTATCAAACACCTTGAAGATCGAGGCCATACATGTATTGGTAGATCGTGCGCGTGCAAATTTCTTATCACTATGTGAATTGTGCTAGAATCAGGGTGCCTAAATATCTAGACTAAGACTCCTAATAATAATACATATTTGCACAAGAGTCAACATTTCAAGGTAAATGAGCTCCATTTTTATGATTTTTTTTAATTTTTTAATTTTTTATTTTGATTTTTCAATTTTTTTGGAATTTTTCAATTTTTTCAAAAAGATGGAGTTTTGTTTTCAATTATGGCATATTATCGTGGTATCTACTCTATACCCCCAAACCTAAACTAAACATTTTCCTCAATGTTTCAAAATATGGAAAGAATTAAAATGCAACATATAGAAAGGGACATGCTGAGTAGAGTAAAAGGAGAGAGAATACCCGATTTCGGCGAAAGCAGAATTAAAACTCCGTTATTCAAGGAAAAAATCCAACATATTTCAGCCGAGATCATATTGGATTAGCAAAATATTTACAAAAGGAACAAAAGGATTTTTTTAAAATTTTTATCTACTGGATTATATACAAAAATTCACCATACACTAACAATCGAAAGAGTTGAGGATCAACCCAAAAGACAAAGTGTAGAGGTTTCAACAGCTTCACACAATAATAATATGATAGAAACGCAAGTGAAACTGTGAAACAAAATGAGCTACCCCCAAACCTGGATTTTTCAACGGATAAAATTTTGGAAACAAAATCTCGCAGTTTTGGGGGTTCATCATGCACAAGGTCTAGCTCGAAATGAACTGTGCTAGGGACGGGCAAACATGCTAATTCCAACTGTGGTTCCTCAAATGTATTATACTTAGAAGCAAAATAGTCCAAGAGGACTTGGGAAGCACACAGTTCCAAACCTAGATTAGGGACTCTCAGAAAAGTCGGTTTGACAATATGGGTACAAACCAAATCTAGGTTGGGTGGAAGGCCATCAGATTGTGACTTATGTAGGACGATAGGCACATCATTAATAATCACATCAACATCTCCTAAGTCTTCTACAAGTGTCACAACATGCTCACCATGCTCACACAAATCAGAATCATCAACATCATCAGAAGAATTATTCTCATGCATCGGCAAATCAGTGGAAACATCACATGTATATGGAATACTAGAAGAAACATCATTAATGAAGGTCAAGGCAGAGAAGCCTAATGTATTTGAACCCAAAGGTTCCATAACATTTTCAGCATAGACATGTTCTTCTAACATAACATTATCATCATCATCATCATAGTAATATGCATACTTGTCCCTATTAGCAGTTGTGGTGTCATTAGTCAACTCATGTTCCTCTAGATTAGGTTCATATTCAATATCATACACATGAGAAGGACTAGACATGCTATTTTCAAAGTTCAATTCATTACCACCTATATCATGTGATAGTGTCTCAGTTTCCCTAATGGATTCCCATTGACGGGTTTTCTCCGCAATCTCAGCTAAAAATTTCCATGCATCATCCACAGTTTTATCAAGAAATTCACCATTACACATACACTCAACCATGGCTCGAGATTTAAAGTCTAGTCCCTCGTAGAGGATAGCGACAAGTCTCCACTTCTCAAATCCATGGTGTGGACATTCGCTCAACAAATCATTAAAACGTTCAAAATAGTCAAAAACAGTTTCCTCATCCAATTGGACAAAACAATTGATACTTTGACGAATAACGATGGTCCTATGATGTGGAAAGAATTTTTTGAAAAATAGATCTGTGAGTTGGTCCCAAGTGTTGATTGATTGTGGTCTCAAACCGTAAAACCATGTTTTGGCCCTTTCCTTTAGAGAAAATGTAAACAAACGCAATTTCAAAGAGTCTTCGGACATATGATCAGGTTGCATAGTCCGACAAATTTGTTCAAACTCTCTTACATGAGTATAGGGGTTCTCAGAATCGAACCCTCGAAATATAGGAAGTATTTGTATCATGCTTGCATTTATTTTAAAAGGGTTATTGGTTTGAGGTAATACAATACATGATAATGGAATTTTAATTGACGGATACATGTATTCATGGAGAGCACGAGGTTGGCCCATTTTGAAATGACACAAAGCCCACTATTTGGTTTTAATGGGTTTGGATTTTTGGGAAAATTTTGGTTTTGATGGGATATATTTGAAAAAGAAAATTTGGTTTAAAAATTGGGAGCAAAAGATTTTTTTTTTTTTTAAATTAAGAAAATAAAATTTGGTTTTTGAATGGGAGCAAGCCCACTGTGCAAGCCTTTTGTGTTTGCTTTGGCTCCGCTTGGTTGAAAACTTTTGGTGGAACTGAGTCCAAAATCTCGGCCTAGAATTTGGGTACTCGGCCCACTAACGAGTTCAACTAGCGTGATCGGTTACAAGCTCAGCTGGGTTTAAAAACCCAGAATACAAAATACAAGTCCAAATTAAACAAGCTCACAAAAATTAAATACAAGCCCACAAATTAAACAAACAAGCCCACAAATAAATTATTACAAACCCAACAGAAAATAAGAGAAGCCCAAAAATTGGCTTTAATATTACAAGCCCACAATTAAAAATTGGAAGCCCACAATTCGGGTTCTCTTAAATGGGTTACCTTTTTAAGCACAGCCCAGCTGCTCTGATATTGTTGCAAAAACCCAGTTGGGCTTTGGTTCTTTTCCTTGGTGGCGTCCCAGCAGAGGAAAAACAGGTTCAGAACAGCAGGTCCAACAACAAAAGAAGTGAGCAGATGCAGATGCAAGTGCTATGCAGTGAAATGCAAAAATAGCTAATAAAACTACTAGAAAAACACAGCACCAATCCCCGGCAGCGGCGCCAAAAACTTGGTGGGCCCGGGAAAGCGTATAAAATTGAAGTGAAATGAGAACGGGCCTACAGTAATACCGCAAGTGCACGGTCGTCAGTTGTAGCTCGTGCAAGTACGGGTCGATCCACAGAGACTGGGTGTGTTTTGTAGTTTCTAGCTATTTTGGGTTCTAAATTTGCTAATGGGCTTTGAATACCAAAGGGTCTTGAATATCAATGGGCTTTGAATACCCTTTGGAACTGTTGGGCTTGGAATTGAACTTGGGTTCAATGGAGTGAACTGAGCCTTGGGCTCAGTTGGATGAGCCTCAGGTTAAGCTAGGCTTTTCTTGTTCTGAACCTATTTCTGGGCCTTTGGTTGTGAACTAAACCTTGGGCTTTGTAGCTTATGACCTGGGCTTTGGTTAAGTTCAGTGGACTGATGGGCTTTTGGTCTTAGAAAGTGAACTGTTACAGTGGGCTTTAGTAATGACTCTGGGCTTCAGCAGTCTTTGAAATGAACTGTGGTCTTAGCTGAGCCAAGCTCAGTTGCAGCAGCAGCAGTGGCAGCTAGGGGTGAACAAGGCAACACAGCAACAGCAACAAGAACAGCATCCAACTAGAATGCAGTAACAAGAACAAGGAGAACAAGAATTGCTGCCTTGCACAGCAGCAGCACAAGGCAAAGAAAGCAGCAGCAGCAGCAGTACTGCACAGCAGCTGCACAAGCAATGCAAGTAGTAGCAGCAGCAGAACAAGGAGAAAAGAAGAGATGGCAGTGAAGTAATGGTGGCACTAAGCCAAGGTAACAGTGGCAATGAGGCACAAAGGCAGTTAACAAGAAACAATGGAAGGTGACAGACAGCACAAAAGCAAGGGAAACTACAAGCAATGAACAATGGAACCAAGGCCTAAGCCAAGGGCAGGGAAGATAGGAAGCTAACAAAGCAAAGCTAAGGCATTCATCTAGAGTGGGAAGAGAACCAGCTTGCTCACAGTCACTAGTGAGCACTAGTTTCTCCCCACTGCTCAATCAACTCAATGCACTGAGATTTCTAGCCTAACAGTCCATCACTTAACAATGCACAAACTTAACACTAAACATTTACAGTGAATTAACATGACACTAACATGACTATGCACTAGGAGAATTGAAGAAACTAAACATCACAGCATAAAACTAAAATTGACTTCACACACATTAACAGAAATGAAATTGAACTGAAATTGAAAATTGAACTAAAATTGAACTGAAATTGAACATTAACAGAACTAAGTTCTGGACACTGGCTAGTCCAGCATAAAAATTACACACACCACAGTCCTCAATTTATACCCAAAGAAATTTCCCTCAAATTACAAATTAGGGTTTTCACCCAAATCCCTAAGTTACAGACAAAATTAGGGTCTGTGAAAAGTTAACCCTTACCCTGAAATTGTCTCCTCTGTCGAACCCATCTCTCTTATGCGTCTCTGATGCTCTTCCTCAGCTCATATTGTTCCCTACTGATGCCCTAGCTAGCTGTTTTACAAACTCCACACCCTAGGGCTTCACGGGATGTGAAATGGGCAAAACATCTAGCCTAGAGAGATGGTGGTGGTGTCGGTGAAGAGATGGTGGTGGCAGTGATGGAACTGGTGGTGACGCTCTGATTTGGTCGGGAGAAGGAGGAGCAGCTCTGAAAATTTTGGGAAGAAGGGGAAGAAGGAGGAGAAATCGATAGAATGGGAGAAGGGTCTGTTTGTTTGGGGTGTAGGTGTTCGGTCGCTAGAGTGTGAGGCAGGTTCAGCGGAGTTTGATGAACAGTGAGTGGGAGGCGTTGGATGATCCCATATAGATTGAATCGAACGCCTACGATGGAGAGGTATGTGGCGACCGTTGGATTATGAGATACAACAAAATTAACGACACCAGATGGAGTTAGGTGTTGTAGTGTTAAGCGGAAGTATCGAGGTTTGATGCGCAGGCAAAGAAGCGACCGTTGGATGATGAGATGGATCCGATCTGACGGCTGAAATCCGATACGGGCTTGGGTAGTGGAAATGGGTGAGGGTAAGGATTTTGGGCCTTGGGTATGCCAAGCCCATATCTTCTTTAAGAACAATTCTTCCTTCTTGGGCCCATTCCTAGCTTTTTGGACGTGCGCTCCATTCTTTGCGTCTTCCTTGCGTAATTTCTTCCGGCTTTTCACTACTTTTCTGCTCTTTTCCGCTCCGCGACTCATCCGAACTTTATTTATTACCTAAAAATGCAAAATTAAGTAAGAAAAATATTTATTCTTGAAAACAATGAAAATACAGAATATGGGATAAAATGTAGAATTAATGCACAAAAGATGAGTTAAATGCCAACAAAAAGGGATAAATATATACAATATTTGGCACTCATCAAATACCCCCAAACCTGAATTTTACTTGTCCTCAAGTAAAACAAAACTAAGGAAATCCTAACTATACCACTGTCGCTGGTCTCTCGAATGCATTTAGCGTATGCACTAAGCCTTTTAAACCACTAAGTGTCCCTAGTGGACGAGTTGAAGTCTCGTGAAGGTTTGCTTAGAACGTACCTACAAAGTTCTAGGTCAAAATATAAGCTCATATTCCATCAAATGTGACATGTGCAAGTCAGTTTAAGCTCACAACAAAATGGAGATGTCAATCTAGCTATCAAAGGCACAATCCTAGCACTGATAATAAATAAAGACATGTGATAAGAGTGTAAAGTGTATCTACACATGTGTAAAGAAAGATCTGAAGTTATGACTACTAATCACCAAGAGATAGTTTCTCAGGCTAAGAACCAAGGTCGAAATCTAGCTAGCTGTCCGGACTTTACGAGAATTGTGAATGAGTTGGAGGTATTTCACAATTACTCGCGTTGTACATCAATGGCATACACCCTCCTTGCTTATTACAATGAAACAAAAAAATGACTCTTTACATGACTCTTATTTACATTGACTACTCTCTTTTTATTTTTGGAACAAGAGATGATGGAATTGATAAATACTTGATTTTTTTTTGTATTTTTCTGATATTTTTTCTGAATATATACATCGTTTTTTTTTTTTTTTTAAGAAGGAAACACTTTTGATACAAATACAAAAGGAAACAAAAATTACATGACACTTTGCAAGAGGTAGCCCTTTTTGATGCACCCAGTTAAATTCGATGGTTGTCTTTCTTAATGTAACCTCCACCTTCTATCCCAACCAACCAAAGAACAAGCTAGTCAAGTTTCGTTCAGTATTCTAAAGTGATTGGCAATCGTAACTTCCTATCAAACACCTTGAAGATCGAGGCCATACATGTATTGGTAGATCGTGCGCGTGCAAATTTCTTATCACTATGTGAATTGTGCTAGAATCAGGGTGCCTAAATATCTAGACTAAGACTCCTAATAATAATACATATTTGCACAAGAGTCAACATTTCAAGGTAAATGAGCTCCATTTTTATGATTTTTTTTAATTTTTTAATTTTTTATTTTGATTTTTCAATTTTTTTGGAATTTTTCAATTTTTTCAAAAAGATGGAGTTTTGTTTTCAATTATGGCATATTATCGTGGTATCTACTCTATACCCCCAAACCTAAACTAAACATTTTCCTCAATGTTTCAAAATATGGAAAGAATTAAAATGCAACATATAGAAAGGGACATGCTGAGTAGAGTAAAAGGAGAGAGAATACCCGATTTCGGCGAAAGCAGAATTAAAACTCCGTTATTCAAGGAAAAAATCCAACATATTTCAGCCGAGATCATATTGGATTAGCAAAATATTTACAAAAGGAACAAAAGGATTTTTTTAAAATTTTTATCTACTGGATTATATACAAAAATTCACCATACACTAACAATCGAAAGAGTTGAGGATCAACCCAAAAGACAAAGTGTAGAGGTTTCAACAGCTTCACACAATAATAATATGATAGAAACGCAAGTGAAACTGTGAAACAAAATGAGCTACCCCCAAACCTGGATTTTTCAACGGATAAAATTTTGGAAACAAAATCTCGCAGTTTTGGGGGTTCATCATGCACAAGGTCTAGCTCGAAATGAACTGTGCTAGGGACGGGCAAACATGCTAATTCCAACTGTGGTTCCTCAAATGTATTATACTTAGAAGGAAAATAGTCCAAGAGGACTTGGGAAGCACACAGTTCCAAACCTAGATTAGGGACTCTCAGAAAAGTCGGTTTGACAATATGGGTACAAACCAAATCTAGGTTGGGTGGAAGGCCAACAGATTGCGACTCATGTAGGAGAATAGGTGCGTCATTATTAATCAAATCAAAATCTCCTAACTCATCTACACATGTCACATCATGCTCACAATCATCAAACAAATTGGCAAGATCACAATCAGAGTCATCAACATCATCAACAAATTTATTCTCATGCATCGGCAAATCAGGAGAAATATCACAATGTGACCTAGGTAGAGAATCAGACACATCAAATATATTTTCATGCATATTAGTGTCTACAGAAGATTCAACTATTCCTATGTCATGCTCATCTTCACAGAATAATTGTACGAATCCCATGTCAATATCAAAATCATATGAATTACAATGAGTATTAGAAAAAACAACATTCATGAAGGTCGAGGGCGAGAAGCCATATGTTATTGAACCAACAGGTTCCACAATATTTTCATGTTCTTCTAACATATCATCATAATCATCATAATCATCATCATGGTAGCATGCATATTGGTCCTCATTAACAGTGGTGGTGTCATTAGTCGATTCATTTTCCTCTAAATTAGGTTCATATTCAACATTATTTACATGAATGAGACTAGACACTTCATTAGGGACAACATACATTTCCTCATGAATTTCCTCCTTTTGTAGGTGAAGCAAAATCTGATCTAAAGATGCATGAATTCGTGATGTAGATCTATCATAGTCTTGCTCACTGAGTCTGAAAGCTTCTGTGGTGGAGTCTAAATTCATGGGAGTACAAAATTCTTCATGTTCAAATTGTGGTAATTGGTACATGTGTGCATGGTCATTAGGGTTTACAAAATATTGATCGCAACCCTCAAAGGATTGATTATGGTCCCAATGACTACCATTCTCACAATTTATGGGCATTTCATACCTTGGATTTTCTATAGATTGCCTAAAATTATGCAAAATATGACAATTCTCAACAGGGTGGTCTAAACTACCACATGCGGGACATGCATAGATTTCAGGTTGCCTAAGAAAATTAGATGTGACAGATTCCTCATGTGATTGCATTTCTAAAGCTGTGATTCGAGCTTCTATTTGATCCATAAGTGATGATTGTGTGAGTGAGGCTCTAGCAGAATGTTCATTTTCACGTTGCGATGAATGATGCATGTATGAATAGTCATTAGGGTTCATGTATTGCGGCTCGGGACTTTGAAAATGTCCATAATAATTCCTATGACTATTGACATCATGGTCCGTGG
>NC_039358.1:220202553-220241817 GCF_003573695.1 Papaver somniferum
AATGGGAGCAAGCCCACTGTTTGTTTTGTGTCTGCTTTGGCTCAACTAGTTTGAAAACGTTTGGTGAAACTGAGTCCAAAATCTCGGCCTAGAATTTGGGTACTCGGCCCACTAACGAGTTAACCTAGTGTGATCGGTTACAAGCTCAGCTGGGTTTAAAAACCCAGAATACAAAATACAAGTCCAAATTAAACAAGCTCACAAAAATTAAATACAAGCCCACAAATTAAACAAACAAGCCCACAAATAAATTATTACAAACCCAACAGAAAATAAGAGAAGCCCAAAAATTGGCTTTAATATTACAAGCCCACAATTAAAAATTGGAAGCCCACAATTCGGGTTCTCTTAAATGGGTTACCTTTTAAGCACAGCCCAGCTGCTCTGATATTGTTGCAAAAACCCAGTTGGGCTTTGGTTCTTTTCCTTGGTGGCGTCCCAGCAGAGGAAAAACAGGTTAAGAACAGCAGGTCCAACAGCAAATGAAGTGAAGCAGATGCAGATGCAAATGCTGTGCAGTGAAATGCAAAAATAGCTAATACTAAAAAAAACACAGACCCAAGTCCCCGGCAGCGGCGCCAAAAACTTGGTAGGCTTCTAAAAGGTCCTAAAAATTATCCCCGGCAGCGGCGCCAAAAACTTGGCAGGCCTCAAAGATGGGTATAAAAATGAAGCGAAATGAAACGCGGGCCTACAGTAATACCGCAAGTGCACGGTCGTCGGTTGTAGCTCGTGCAAGTACGGGTCGATCCACAGAGACTGGGTGTGTTTTGTAGTTTCTAGCTATTTTGGGTTCTAAATTTGCTAATGGGCTTTGAATACCAAAGGGTCTTGAATATCAATGGGCTTTGAATACCCTTTGGAACTGTTGGGCTTGGAATTGAACTTGGGTTCAATGGAGTGAACTGAGCCTTGGGCTCAGTTGGATGAGCCTCAGGTTAAGCTAGGATTTTCTTGTTCTGAACCTATTTCTGGGCCTTTGGTTGTGAACTAAACCTTGGGCTTTGTAGCTTATGACCTGGGCTTTGGTTAAGTTCAGTGGACTGATGGGCTTTTGGTCTTAGAAAGTGAACTGTTACAGTGGGCTTTAGTAATGACTCTGGGCTTCAGCAGTCTTTGAAATGAACTGTGGTCTTAGCTGAGCCAAGCTCAGTTGCAGCAGCAGCAGTGGCAGCTAGGGGTGAACAAGGCAACACAGCAACAGCAACAAGAACAGCATCCAACTAGAATGCAGTAACAAGAACAAGGAGAACAAGAATTGCTGCCTTGCACAGCAGCAGCACAAGGCAAAGAAAGCAGCAGCAGCAGCAGTACTGCACAGCAGCTGCACAAGCAATGCAAGTAGTAGCAGCAGCAGAACAAGGAGAAAAGAAGAGATGGCAGTGAAGTAATGGTGGCACTAAGCCAAGGTAACAGTGGCAATGAGGCACAAAGGCAGTTAACAGGAAACAATGGAAGGTGACAGACAACACAAAAGCAAGGGAAACTACAAGCAATGAACAATGGAACCAAGGCCTAAGCCAAGGGCAGGGAAGATAGGAAGCTAACAAAGCAAAGCTAAGGCATTCATCTAGAGTGGGAAGAGAACCAGCTTGCTCACAGTCACTAGTGAGCACTAGTTTCTCCCCACTGCTCAATCAACTCAATGCACTGAGATTTCTAGCCTAACAGTCCATCACTTAACAATGCACAAACTTAACACTAAACATTTACAGTGAATTAACATGACACTAACATGACTATGCACTAGGAGAATTGAAGAAACTAAACATCACAGCATAAAACTAAAATTGACTTCACACACATTAACAGAAATGAAATTGAACTGAAATTGAAAATTGAACTAAAATTGAACTGAAATTGAACATTAACAGAACTAAGTTCTGGACACTGGCTAGTCCAGCATGATTCTAACATTCACCCTTCATCTCTATTTATACCCAAAACATTCAATTAGGGATTACAAGCATTTTCCCCAAATTTGATAAAATTAGGGTTCTTGGGAAATTGGGGAAAACTCACCGTACCCTCTGAATTCGTTGTCTCCTCTGCAATTGAGCGCTGACCCATGCTTCCACTTCTCCTCCTCTGCTAATCTTCTACTCGAACGCTGCTCCAATTTCATTCTTCTCTCCACTGTGAAACCCTAGCTATGTTTGTCTTCTTGGTAACATCAAAAATTAATGCTAAGAACAAGACAGACACGACTAGGGAAGAGGTAGGTGATGGTGGTGGTGTCCTTGTGGTCGTGGTGGAGATGGAAGAGAGGCAGGAGTAGAGCTCGACTGCAACTGTCGGGGGAAGAAGAAAGATTTTGGGGGAAGTGAGTTTTGGGGAAGAAGAAGGTGGGTGTTTGTTTTGGGTCGATGGTTTTGGATGCTAGGGTGTGAAGCGGGGATAGCGCGGTTTGATGATCTGCGACAAGGAGCGATGGATGGGAAGATGGTAGGTGGATCCAACGGCGATACGGAGGTAAGCGTGGAGCGACCGTCGGATGAAGGGATGTAGCAAAACGGACGACCCAAGATGGAGATGGGCGTTGCGATGTAAAGCGGGGGCTTCGGAGTTTGATGTGCGATGATGGAGCGACCGTAGGATGCTGAGATGCTTCGATCTGACGGCTGAAATCCGATACGGGCTTGGGTATAGAAAATGGGTTTGGGTAAGGGTTTTGGGCCTTGGGTATGCCAAGCCCATATCTTCTTTAAGGACAATTCTTCTTCTTCAAGCCCACTCTAGCCTTTTGGTCTTGTGCACAACATTCTTCGCGGCTTCCTTGTGTAATTCCTCCCGGCTTTTCACTACTTTTCTGCTCTTTTCCGCTCTTCTATTCATCCAAACTTTATTTATTACCTAAAAATGCAAAATTAAGTAAGAAAAATATTTATTCTTGAAAACAATGAAAATACAGAATATGGGATAAAATGTAGAATTAATGCACAAAAGATGAGTTAAATGCCAACAAAAAGGGATAAATATATACAATATTTGGCACTCATAAACAGTCCCGATGTTCTCGTCCGAGCGAGGTTCGCGGTGTCAAATATATCATATTGGATGAAACTGCAACCTATAACTTAAATCAGGTTGCAAGATTACCATATACATACCTGATGTTATGGTCCAAGCGAGGTGCTAGGTGTCAAATATATCATATTGGATGAAACTGCAACCTATCACTTAACTCAAGTTGCAAGATTACCATATACAGACCCGATGTTCTAGTCCGAGGCTCAAGGTGTCAAATATATCAGATTGGATGAAACTTCAACCTATCACTTAACTCAGGTTGCAAGATTACCATATACAATCCCGATGTTCTCGTCCGGGCGAGGTTTGAGGTGTCAAATATATCAGATTGGATGAAACTGCAACCCATCAATTAACTCAGGTTGCCAGATTACCATATACAAACCCAATGTTCTAGTCCGCACGAGGTTCTAGGTGTCAAATATATCATATTGGATGATACTTCAACCTATCACTTAACTCAGGTTGCAAGATTGTTCTGGTCCGCGCGAGGTTCGAGGTGTGAAATATATCAGATTGGATGAAACCGCAACCTATTACTTAACTCGGGTTGCAAGATTACCATATACAGACACGATGTTCTCATCCGAGCGAGGTTCGAGGTGTCAACTATATCAGATTGGTTGAAACTGCAACCTATCACTTAACTCAGGTTGCAAGATTACCATATACAGTCCCGATGTTCTCGTCCGAGCGAGATTCGAGGTGTCAAATTTATCAGATTGGATGAAACTGCAACCTATCACTTAACTCAGGTTGCAAGATTACCATATACAGACCCAATGTTCTAGTCCGCGCGAGGTTCTAGGTGTCAAATATATCAGATTGGATGAAACTTCAACCTATCAATTAACTCAGGTTGCAAGATTGCCATATACAGACCCGATGTTCTCGTCGGGGCGAGGTTCGAGGTGTCAAATATATCAGATTGGATGAAAATGCAACTATCACTTAACTCAGGTTGCAATATTACCATATATAGACTCGATGTTCTCGTCGGGGAGAGGTTCGAGGTGTCAAATATATCAGATTGGATGAAACCGCAACCTATCACTTAACGCAGGTTGCAAGATTGCCATAAATAGACCCGATGCTCTGGTCCGCGCGAGATTCTAGGTTTCAAATATATCAGATTGGATGAAACTAAAACCTATCACTTAACTGAGGTTGCAATATTACCATATACAAACCCGGTGTTCTCGTCGGGGTAAGGTTCTAGGTGTCAAATATATCAAATTGGATGAAACTGCAACATATCACTTAACTCACGTTGCAATATTACCATTTACAGACCTGATGTTCTGGTCCACGCGAGGTTATAGGTGTCAAATATATCAGATTGGATGAAACTTCAACCTATCACTTAACTCAGGTTGCAAGATTACCATATACAGTCCCGATGTTCTCGTCTGAGCGAGGTTCGAGGTTCAAATATATCAGATTGGATGAAACTGCAACCTATCACTTAACTCAGGTTGCAATATTACCATATACAGACCCGATGTTCTGGTCCGTGCGAGGTTCGAGGTGTCAAACATATCAGATTGGATGAAACCTCAACCTATCACTTAACTCAGGTTGCAAGATTACCATATACTGACCCGATGTTATGGTCCGTGCGAGGTTCGAGGTGTCAAATATATCAGATTGGATGAAACCGCAACCTATCACTTAACTCAGGTTGCAAGATTACCATATACAGTCCCGATTTTCTCGTCTGAGCGAGGTTCGAGGTGTCAAATATATCAGATTGGATGAAACTGCAACCTATCACTTAACTGAGGTTGCAAGATTACCATATACATACCTGATGTTCTGGTCCAAGCGAGGTTCTAGGTGTCAAATATATCAGATTGGATGAAACTACAAGCTATCACTTAACTCAAGTTGCAAGATTACCATATACAGACCCGATGTTCTAGTCCGCGCGAGGCTCTAAGTGTCAAATATATCAGATTGGATGAAACTTCAACCTATCACTTAACTCAGGTTGCAAGATTACCATATATAATCCCGATGTTCTCGTCCGAGCGAGGTTTGAGGTGTCAAATATATCAGATTGGATGAAACTGCAACCTATCACTTAACTCAGGTTGCAAGATTACCATATACAGACCCAATGTTCTAGTCCGCGCGAGGTTCTAGGTGTCAAATATATCATATTGGATGAAACTTCAACCTATCACTTAACTCAGGTTGCAAGATTGCCATAAACAGACCCGATGCTCTGGTCCGCGCGAGATTCTAGGTTTCAAATATATCAGATTGGATGAAACTAAAACCTATCACTTAACTTAGGTTGCAATATTACCATATACAGACCCGATATCTGGTCAGCACGAGGTTCAAGGTGTCAAATATATCAGATTGGATGAAACTGCAACCTATCACTCAACTCAGGTTGCAAGATTACCATATACATACCCGATGTTCTAGTCCGCGCGAGGTTATAGGTGTCAAATATATCAGATTGGATGAAACTTCAACCTATCACTTAACTCAGGTTGCAAGATTACCATATAAGGTCTCGATGTTCTCGTCTGAGCGAGGTTCGAGGTTCAAATATATCAGATTGGATGAAACTGCAACCTATCACTTAACTCAGGTTGCAATATTACCATATACAGACCCGATGTTCTGGTCCGTGCGAGGTTCGAGGTGTCAAATATATCAGATTGGATGAAACCGCAACCTATCACTTAACTCAGGTTGCAAGATTACCATATACTGACCCGATGTTATGGTCCGTGCGAGGTTCGAGGTGTCAAATATATCAGATTGGATGAAACCGCAACCTATCACTTAACTCAGGTTGCAAGATTACCATATACAGTCCCGATTTTCTCGTCTGAGCGAGGTTCGAGGTGTCAAATATATCAGATTGGATGAAACTGCAACCTATCACTTAACTGAGGTTGCAAGATTACCATATACATACCTGATGTTCTGGTCCAAGCGAGGTTCTAGGTGTCAAATATATCAGATTGGATGAAACTACAAGCTATCACTTAACTCAAGTTGCAAGATTACCATATACAGACCCGATGTTCTAGTCCGCGCGAGGCTCTAAGTGTCAAATATATCAGATTGGATGAAACTTCAACCTATCACTTAACTCAGGTTGCAAGATTACCATATATAATCCCGATGTTCTCGTCCGAGCGAGGTTTGAGGTGTCAAATATATCAGATTGGATGAAACTGCAACCTATCACTTAACTCAGGTTGCAAGATTACCATATACAGACCCAATGTTCTAGTCCGCGCGAGGTTCTAGGTGTCAAATATATCATATTGGATGAAACTTCAACCTATCACTTAACTCAGGTTGCAAGATTGCCATAAACAGACCCGATGCTCTGGTCCGCGCGAGATTCTAGGTTTCAAATATATCAGATTGGATGAAACTAAAACCTATCACTTAACTTAGGTTGCAATATTACCATATACAGACCCGATATCTGGTCAGCACGAGGTTCAAGGTGTCAAATATATCAGATTGGATGAAACTGCAACCTATCACTCAACTCAGGTTGCAAGATTACCATATACATACCCGATGTTCTAGTCCGCGCGAGGTTATAGGTGTCAAATATATCAGATTGGATGAAACTTCAACCTATCACTTAACTCAGGTTGCAAGATTACCATATAAGGTCTCGATGTTCTCGTCTGAGCGAGGTTCGAGGTTCAAATATATCAGATTGGATGAAACTGCAACCTATCACTTAACTCAGGTTGCAATATTACCATATACAGACCCGATGTTCTGGTCCGTGCGAGGTTCGAGGTGTCAAATATATCAGATTGGATGAAACCGCAACCTATCACTTAACTCAGGTTGCAAGATTACCATATACTGACCCGATGTTATGGTCCGTGCGAGGTTCGAGGTGTCAAATATATCAGATTGGATGAAACCGCAACCTATCACTTAACTCAGGTTGCAAGATTACCATATACAGTCCCGATTTTCTCGTCTGAGCGAGGTTCGAGGTGTCAAATATATCAGATTGGATGAAACTGCAACCTATCACTTAACTAAGGTTGCAAGATTACCATATACATACCTGATGTTCTGGTCCAAGCAAGGTTCTAGGTGTCAAATATATCAGATTGGATGAAACTGCAACTTATCACTTAACTCAAGTTGCAAGATTACCATATACAGACCCGATGTTCTAGTCCGCGCGAGGCTCTAAGTGTCAAATATATCAGATTGGATGAAACTTCAACCTATCACTTAACTCAGGTTGCAAGATTACCATATACAATCCCGATGTTCTCGTCCGAGCGAGGTTTGAGGTGTCAAATATATCAGATTGGATGAAACTGCAACCTATCACTTAACTCAGGTTGCAAGATTACCATATACAGACCCAATGTTCTAGTCCGCGCGATGTTCTAGGTGTCAAATATATCAGATTGGATGAAACTTCAACCTATCACTTAACTCAGGTTGCAAGATTGTTCTGGTCCGCCCGAGGTTCGAGGTGTGAAATATATCAGATTGGATGAAACCGCAACCTATTACTTAACTCAGGTTGCAAGATTACCATATACAGACCCGATGTTCTAGTCCGTGCAGATTCGAGGTGTCAAATATATCAGATTGGATGAAACCGCAACCTATCACTTAACTCAGGTTGCAAGATTACCATATACAGTCCCGATGTTCTCGTCTGAGCGAGGTTCAAGGTGTCAAATATATCAGATTGGATGAAACTGCAACCTATCACTTAACTCAGGTTGCAATATTACCATATACATACCCGATGTTCTGGTCCCTGCGAGGTTCGAGGTGTCAAATATATCAGATTGGATGAAACTGCAACCTATCACTTAACTCAGGTTGCAAGATTACCATATACAGACCCGATGTTCTAGTCCGCGCGAGGTTCTAGGTGTCAAATATATCAGATTGGATGAAACTTCAACCTATCACTTAACTCAGGTTGCAAGATTACCATATACAATCCCGATGTTCTCGTCCGAGCAAGGTTCGAGGTGTCAAATATATCAGATTGGATGAAACTGCAACCTATCACTTAACTCAGGTTGCAAGATTACCATATATAGACCTAATATTCTAGTCCGCGCGAGGTTCAAGGTGTCAAATAAATCAGATTGGATGAAACTTCAACCTATTACTTAACTCCGGTTGCAAGATTGTTCTGGTCCGCGCGAGGTTCGAGGTGTCAAATATATCAGATTGGATAAAACTGCAACTATCACTTAACTCAGGTTGCAAGATTACCATATACAGACTCGATGTTCTCGTCGGGGAGAGGTTCGAGGTGTCAAATATATCAGATTGGATGAAACCACAACCTATCACTTAACGCAGGTTGCAAGATTACCATAAACAGACCCGATGCTCTAGTACGCACGAGGTTCTAGGTGTCAAATATATCAGATTGGATGAAAATTCAACCTATCACTTAACTCAGGTTGCAAGATTTCCATATACAATCCCGTTGTTCTCGTCTGAGCGAGGTTCGAGGTGTCAAAAATATCAGATTGGATAAAATTGCAACTATCACTTAACTCAGGTTGCAATATTACCATATACAGACTCGATGTTCTCGTCGGGGAGAGGTTCGAGGTGTCAAATATATCAGATTGGATAAAACCGCAACCTATCACTTAACTCAGATTGTAAGATTACCATATACAATCCCGATGTTCTCGTCGAGCGAGGTTTGAGGTGTCAAATATATCAGATTGGATGAAACTTCAACCTATCACTTATCTCAGGTTGCAAGATTACCATATACAGACCCAATGTTCGAGTCCGCGCGAGGTTCTAGGTGTCAAATATATCAGATTGGATGAAACTGCAACCTATCACTTAACTCAGGTTGGAATATTACCATATACAGACCCGATGTTCTAGTCCGCGCGAGGTTCTAGGTGTCAAATATATCAGATTGGATGAAACTTCAACCTATCACTTATCTCAGGTTGCAATATTACCATATACAGACCCGATGTTCTCGTCGGGGCGAGGTTCGAGGTGTCAAATATATCAGATTGGATAAAACTTCAACTATCACTTAACTCAGGTTGCAAGATTACCATATACAGACTCGATGTTCTCGTCGGGGAGAGGTTCGAGGTGTCAAATATATCAGATTGGATGAAACCGCAACCTATCACTTAACGCAGGTTGCAAGATTACCATAAACGGACCCGATGCTCTGGTCCGCGCGAGATTCTAGGTTTCAAATATATCAGATTGGATGAAACTGCAACCTATCACTTAACTCAGGTTGCAAGATTACCATATACAGACCCGATGTTCTGGTCCGCGCGAGGTTCGAGGTGTCAAATATATCAGATTGGATTAAACCGCAACCTATCACTTAACTCAGGTTGCAAGATTAGCATATACAGTCCCGATGTTCTCGTCCGAACGAGGTTCGAGGTGTCAAATATATCATATTGGATGAAACTACAACCTATCACTTAACTCAGGTTGCAAGATTACCATATACAGATCCGATGTCTGGTCCGTGCGAGGTTCAAGGTGTCAAATATATCAGATTGGATGAAACCACATCCTATCACTTAACTCAGGTTGCAAGATTACTATATACAGTCCCGATGTTCTCGTCTGAGCGAGGTTCGAGGTGTCAAATATATCAGATTGGATGAAACTTCAACCTATCACTTAACTCAGGTTGCATGATTACCATATACATACCTGATGTTCTGGTCCAAGCGAGGTTCTAGGTGTCAAATATATCATATTGGATGAAACCGCAACCTATCACTTAACTCAGGTTGCAAGATTCCCATATACAGACCCGATGTTCTGGTCCGCGCGAGGTTCGAGGTGTCAAATATATCAGATTGGATGAAACCGCAACCTATCACTTAACTCAGGTTGCAAGATTAGCATATACAGTCCCGATGTTCTCGTCCGAGCGAGGTTCTAGGTGTCAAATATATCAGATTGGATGAAACTTCAACCTATCACTTAACTCAGGTTGCAGGATTACCATATACAGACCTGATGTTCTGGTCCAAGCGAAGTTCTATGTGTCAAATATATCAGATTGGATGAAACTGCAACCTATCACTTAACTCAGGTTGCAAGATTACCATATACAGACCCGATGTTCTAGTACGCGCGACGTTCTAGGTGTCAAATATATCAGATTGGATGAAACTTCAACCTATCACTTAACTCAGGTTGCAAGATTACCATATACAATCCCGATGTTCTCGTCCGAGCGAGGTTCGAGGTTCAAATATATCAGATTGGATGAAACTGCAACCTATCACTTAACTCAGGTTGCAAGATTACCATATACAGACCCAATGTTCTGGTCCGTGCGAGGTCCGAGGTGTCATATATATCAGATTGGATGAAACCGCAACCTATCACTTAACTCAGGTTGCAAGATTACCATATACAGTCCCGATGTTCTCGTCTGAGCGAGGTTCGAGGTGTCAAATATATCAGATTGGATGAAACTGCAACCTATCACTTAACTCAGGTTGCAAGATTACCATATACATTCCTGATGTTCTGGTCCAAACGAGGTTCTAGGTGTCAAATATATCAGATTGGATGAAACTGCAACCTATCACTTAACTCAAGTTGCAAGATTACCATATACAGACCCGATGTTCTAGTCCGCGCGAGGCTCTAGGTGTCAAATATATCAGATTGGATGAAACTTAAACCTATCACTTAACTCAGGTTGCAAGATTACCATATACAATCCCGGTGTTCTCGTCCGAGCGAGGTTCGAGGTGTCAAATATATCAGATTGGATGAAACTGCAACCTATCACTTAACTCAGGTTGCAAGATTACCATATACAGACCCAATAATCTAGTCTGCGCGAGGTTCTAGGTGTCAAATATATCAGATTGGATGAAACTTCAACCTATCACTTAACTCAGGTTGCAAGATTGTTCTTGTCCACGCGAGGTTTGAGGTGTGAAATATATCATATTGGATGAAACCGCAACCTATTACTTAACTCAGGTTGCAAGATTACCATATACAGACACGATGTTCTAAACCGCGCGAGGTTCTAGGTGTCAAATATATCTGATTGGATGAAACTACAACTATCACTTAACTCATGTTGCAAGATTGCCATATACTGACTCGATGTTCTCGTCGGGGAGAGGTTCGAGGTGTCAAATATATCAGATTGGATGAAACCGCAACCTATCACTTAACGCAGGTTGCAAGATTACCATAAACAGACCCGATGCTCTGGTCCGCGCGAGATTCTAGGTTTCAAATATATCAGATTGGATGAAACTGCAACCTATCACTTAACTCAGGTTGCAAGATTACCATATACAGACCCGATATCTGGTCAGCACGAGGTTCGAGGTGTCAAATATATCAGATTGGATGAAACTGCAACCTATCACTTAACTTAGGTTGCAAGATTACCATATACAGACCTGATGTTCTGGTCCGCGCGAGGTTCGATGTGTCAAATATATCAGATTTAATGAAACTGCAACCTATCACTTAAATCAAGTTGCAAGATTAGCATATACAGTCCCGATGTTCTCGTCCGTGCGAGGTTCGAGGTGTGAAATATATCATATTGGATGAAACCGTAACCTATTACTTAACTCAGGTTGCAGGATTACCATATACAGACACGATGTTTTCGTCCGAGTGAGGTTCGAGGTGTCAAATATATAAGATTGGTTGAAACTGCAAAATATCACTTAACTCAGGTTGCAAGATTACAATATACAGTCCCGATGTTCTCGTCCGAGCGAGATTCGAGGTGTCAAATATATCAGATTGGATGAAACTGCAACCTATCACTTAACTCAGGTTGCAAGATTACTATGTACAGACCCGATGTTCTAAACCGCGCGAGGTTCTAGGTGTCAAATATGTCAGATTGGATGAAACTTCAACCTATCACTTAACTCAGGTTGCAAGATTACCATATACAGACCCGATGTTCTCGTCAGGGCGAGGTTCGAGATGTCAAATATATCAGATTGGATGAAACTGCAACTATCACTTAACTCAGGTTGCAAGATTACCATATACAGACTCGATGTTCTCGTCGGGGAGAGGTTCGAGGTGTCAAATATATCAGATTGGATGAAACCGCAACCTATCACTTAATGCAGGTTGCAAGATTACCATATACAGACCCGATGCTCTGGTCCGCGCGAGATTCTAGGTTTCAAATATATCAGATTGGATGAAAGTGGAACCTATCACTTAACTCAGGTTGCAAGATTACCATATACAGACCCGATGTTCTCGTCCGAGCGAGGTTCGAGGTGTCAAATATATCAGATTGGATGAAACCGCAACCTATCACTTAACTCAGGTTGCAAGATTAGCATATACAGTCCCGATGTTCTCGTCCGAGCGAGGTTCGAGGTGTCAAATATATCAGATTGGATGAAACTGCAACCTATCACTTAACTCAGGTTGCAAGATTACCATATACAGATCCGATGTCTGGTCCGTGCGAGGTTCGAGGTGTCAAATATATCAGATTGGATGAAACCACATCCTATCACTTAACTCAGGTTGCAAGATTACCATATACAGTTCCGATGTTCTCGTCTGAGCGAGGTTCGAGGTGTCAAATATATCATATTGGATGAAACTTCAACCTATCACTTAACTCAGGTTGTAAGATTACCATATACAGACCTGATGTTCTGGTCCAAGCGAGGTTCTACGTGTCAAATATATCATATTGGATGAAACTGCAACCTATCACTTAACTCAGGTTGCAAGATTACCATATACAGACCCGATGTTCTAGTCCACGTGAGGTTCTAGGTGTCAAATATATCAGATTGGATGAAACTTCAACCTATCACTTAACTCAGGTTGCAAGATTATCATATACAATCCCGATGTTCTCGTCCGATCGAGGTTCGAGGTTCAAATATATCAGATTGGATGAAACTGCAACCTATCACTTAACTCAGGTTGCAAGATTACCATATACAGACCCGATGTTCTGGTCCGTGCGAGGTTCGAGGTGTCAAATATATCAGATTGGATGAAACCGCAATCTATCACTTAACTCAGGTTGCAAGATTACCATATACAGTCCCGTTGTTCTCGTCTGAGCGAGGTTCGAGGTGTCAAATATATCAGATAGGATGAAACTGCAACTTATCACTTAACTCAGGTTGCAAGATTACCATATACAGACCCGATGTTCTGGTCCGTGGTAGGCCTCAAAGGATGTGAGAAAATAAGACAAAGGATAAGAAGGCCTACATGTTAAACTGCAAGTGCACAGTTGTCATTGTAGTGTGTATGTGCAAGAACAGGTCATCTCCACAGGGACTTGGGTGTATAGTTGAAGCTTTATGTATTCCTAAGATAGTTCTCTAAGTGCAAGGCAGTGAAGTAAATGTGACAGTGAAGCAGAGATGGTAAAATAACAAGGAACCAAGGCTGTTAGCCAAGGGCAGGGAGAGACAGTGCACTGACTTCAGTGCACAGCAAGATGTGAAGTGCAAAAACAGTGAAGGAAATAAACTGATCAGGAAGCAATGTGAGAAGTTACTAAGGCAATTGAATCCACCCTTGTGACCTATCCAGACAATGTAATTCTAGGTTGAAATTAAGACCCTAAGCATACAAATGGAATGGAAAGAGAATTAGCTTGCTATGAGCACTAATTTCTCCCATTAATCAATCAATTCAGTGCACTAAGGCTCTAACCTAGCATTCCACTACCTAACAGTGCACTAAAGCATCATCTGAGCCTCAGCAATGCAACTTAGCTCATGCTAATCTTGTAAACAATAATAAATATCATACAAGGTAATTCAAACAACACACATATGGTGAGAAAATACAAAAACATGATAAACATATGAACCAACAGTGTAAACATGAAACAAATGAGAAACTGGCTAGTCCAGTTCTCTACAAGAGTGAAGCTGGATAACCCAGCATCCCCCTCTAACACACACTAACACCATCTATTTATACCCAATTTCAGTTTAGGGTTCATACACCAAATTTTCCCCAAATCCCCGAAATTCCGTTGAAATTAGGGTTGTTGAACCTCACCTAAATTGATGCAATTTCTTCCAATTGATGTCGACCCATACCTTGTAATCTCTTCCTTCTCCATTCCCACGCGCCAATTGCTTCATCTATCAACCTAATTCACCAAATCCAACCCTAACAGTGATGAGGATGGTGGAGTTGTTGAAATAGATTAATAGGTGATGGGGGTATTGAGGGATATGATGGATTGTGGTTGTTGTGGGGAGTTGTTGATGGAGAAGGAGGTGGCGATGGAACTGGTACGGCAGAGTAGGTGGTGGTGGTTCTGCAAACAGGGTATGGTGGTGAAGGAGAGCTCGATGGAAGAAAGAAGAAGGGGTAGTTTGTTTGGGTTATATGTTTCTGGTACTATGGTGTTAAGCGGGCGTATCGAGTTTGATGATCTGCGACGCTGAGCCGTGGGATGTGGAGTTGATAGAACAATCTGACGGCGAGATGGAGTGAAGCTTGTAGCGACCGCTGGATTATATAATACAACAAAATCAACGACGCCAGATGGAGTTAGGTGTTGTAGTGTTAAGCGGAAATATCGAGTTTGATGATCTGGCAAAGAAGCGACCGTAGGATTTAGATGTAATCCAATCTGACGGCTGAGGATGGAGGCGGGTTTGGATATAAAAAAAATGGGTTTGGGTAAGGGTTTTGGGCCTTGGGTATGCCAAGCCCATATCTTCTTTAAGAACAATTTCTTCCTTCTTGAGCCCATTCCTAGGTTTTTGGTCTTGTGCGCACCATTCTTCGTGGCTTCCTTGCGTAATTCCTCCCGGATTTTCACTACTTTTCTGCTCTTTTTCGCTCCATGATTCATCCAAACTTTATTTATTACCTAAAAATGCAAAATTAATTAATAAAAATATTTATTCATGAAAACAATGAAAATACAGAATATGGGGTAAAATGTAGAATTAATGCACAAAAGATGAGTTAAATGCCAACAAAAAGGGATAAATATATACAATATTTGGCACTCATCAAATACCCCCAAACCTGAATTTTACTTGTCCTCAAGTAAAACAAAACTAAGGAAATCCTAACTATACCACTGTCGCTGGTCTCTCGAATGCATTTAGCGTATGCACTAAGCCTTTTAAACCACTAAGTGTCCCTAGTGGACGAGTTGAAGTCTCGTGAAGGTTTGCTTAGAACGTACCTACAAAATTCTAGGTCAAAATATAAGCTCAGATTCCATCAAATGTGACATGTGCAAAACAGTTTAAGCTCACAGCAAAATGGAGATGTCAATCTAGCTATCGAAGGCACAATCCTAGCACTGATAACAAAAAAAGACATGTGATAAGAGTGTAAAGTGTATCTACACATGTGTAAAGAAAGATTTGAAGTTATGACTACTAATCACCAAGAGATAGTTTCTCAGGCTAAGAACCAAGGTCGAAATCTAGCTAGCTGTCCGGACTTTACGAGAATTGTGAATGAGTTGGAGGTATTTCACAATTGCTCGCGTTGTACATCAATGGCATACACCCTCCTTGCTTATTACAATGAAACAACAAAATGACTCTTTACATGACTCTTATTTACATTGACTATTCTCTTTTTATTTTTGGAACAAGAGATGATGGAATTGATAAATACTTGATTTTTTTTTTTTTGTTTTTTTTTTTTTTTTTTTTTTTTTTTTTTTTTTTTTTTTTTTTTTTTTTTTTTTTTTTTTTTTTTTTTTTTTTTTTTTTTTTTTTTTTTTTTTTTTTTTTTTTTTTTTTTTTTGAACAAGGAAACACTTTTGATACATATACAAAAGGAAACAAAAGATTACATGACACTTTGCAAGAGGTAGCCCTTTTTGATGCACCCAGTTAAATTCGATGGTTGTCTTTCTTAATGTAACCTCCACCTTCTATCCCAACCAACCAAAGAACAAGCTAGTCAAGTTTCGTTCAGTATTCTAAAGTGATTGGCAATCGTAACTTCTTATCAAACACCTTGAAGATCGAGGCCATACATGTATTGGTAGATCGTGCGCGTGCAAATTTCTTATCACAATGTGAATTGTGCTAGAATCAGGGTGCCTAAATATCTAGACTAAGACTCCTAATAAAAATACATATTTGCACAAGAGTCAACATTTCAAGGTAAATGAGCTCCATTTTTTATGATTTTTCATTTTTTAATTTTTTTGAATTTTGATTTTTCAATTTTTTTGGAATTTTTCAATTTTTTCAAAAAGAAGAAGGAGTTCGTTTTCAATTATGGCAAATTATCATGGTATCTACTCTATACCCCCAAACCTAAACTAAACATTGTCCTCAATGTTTCAAAATATGGAAAGAATTAAAATGCAACATATGGAAAGGGACATGCTGAGTAGAGTAAAAGGAGAGAGAATACCCGATTTCGGCGAAAGCAGAATTAAAACTCCGTTATTCAAGGCAAAAATCCAACATATTTCAACCGAGATCATATTGGATTAGCAAAATATATACAAAAGGAACAAAAGGGTTTTTAAGAAATTTATCTACTGGATTATATACAAAAAAATCACCATACACCAAAAGTCTAAAGAGTTGAGGATCAACCCAAAAGAAAAAGTGTAGAGACATGGAAAGTTTCAAAACACTAAAATTGGACTTAAATGGGAGAAAAATAAAACTTTTTTTTTTTTTTTTTTTTTAAAAGAAAATAAAATTTGGTTTTTGAATGGGAGCAAGCCCACTGTTTGTCCTCTAATGGAATGGAAGGCTGCGGCTCACGAAACACTAAGTTTTAACTTTGAAAGTTGAATTTGGCCCAGTTGGTTAAGGCCCGACGTTTGTTTTAAAACTTTGGTTTCGAGGTCCACTCTTGAGTGGAAGCAAGCCCACAATCAGTTATAAGCTCAGCTGGGTTTAAACCCAGAATACAGAATACAAGTCCAATGGAAGAATTTAAACAAGCCCACACAAAATAAATACAAGCCCACAAATTAAACAAACAAGCCCAAAAATAAATTATTACAAACCCAAAATAGAAAAATAAAAAGCCCAAAAAATTGGGTTAATTATTACAAGCCCACAATTAAAGAAATTTGGAAGCCCACAGGTTGGGTTCTCTCAATGGAATGGGTTTAGGCTTACCTTTTTAGCACAGCCCAGCTGCTCTGATATTGTTGCAAAAACCCAGTTGGGTTTTGGTTCTTTTCCTTGGTGGCGTCCCAGCAGAGGAAAAACAGGTTCAGAACAGCAGGTCCAACAGCAAATGAAGTGAAGCAGATGCAGATGCAAATGCTATGAAGTGAAATGCAAAATAGCTAAGAAAAACACACGAAAAACACAGCACCAATCCCCGGCAGCGGCGCCAAAAACTTGGTGGGCCCGGAAAGGTGTATAAAATTAAGCGCAATAAAAACGCGGGCCTACAGTAATACCGCAAGTGCACGGTCGTCAGTTGTAGCTCGTGCAAGTACGGGTCGATCCACAGAGATCGGGAGTGTTTTGGAGTGTTCTAGCTAATTGGGTTCTAGTTGCTATTGGGCTATGAAGCCTTTTGGCTTAGATTGGGCTTTGAGTACTTATGGGTTTGAATGCCCTTTGAATGAATTGGGCTCTGTAATGTGAACTGATGCTTTGGGCTCAGAGTTTTTGAACTAACAGTTATAATGGACTGGGCTTGACCTTTTGTCCTAGCAGTGAACTAGGCTTTGCCTTGAACTTAGGCTTGGGCTCAGTGTAGTGAACTGAGCTTGGGATTAAACCTGGGCTTTTGGTCTTTTGGGCCTTGGACTAACAGTGACTGTGAATTGAGAATTGGGCTCTAGCTTTTCACCTGGGCTTTGATTAAGTCCACAGTGGGCTTTTGTAATTAATCTGGGCTTCAGCAGTAGCAGAAGCAATGCACAGCAGGTAGTAGCAGCAGCAGGAGCAAGAGCTGCACAGCAAGGCCAAGAAAAAGAAGTAGCAGCAGCACAAGGCCAAGGAAGAAAAGCAATGCAGCAGTGGTAGCAGGGTAGCTGCAAGGGAAGTGGAGTGGCAGCAACAGGGTTGCAGCAAGCCAAGGGAGGTAAACAGTAGTAGTAGGGGAATGCAGCAGTGCAAGAGATGAAGCAGACTAAAAACTAAACAGCAAAAGAAAGATGACAATACACACCAAGTCCTAAGGCCAAGGGCAGGGATGTGGTGAAGCTAACAGAGCAAGGCTAAGGCAAAGCTAAGGCATTCATATAGAATGGGAAGAGAACTAGCTTGCTATGAGCACTAGTTTCTCCCAACTACTCAATCAACACAATGCACCTAAGCATACAAATGGAATGGCAAGATAATCAGCTTGCTATAAGCACTGATTTCTTCCATTGCACAATCGAATCAAAGCTTCAAAGGCTTCTAGCCTAGCATTCCATCAAACTAACATTAGTGAACTAAACATAACAGTGAACATTTAACTAACAGTGAGCAACAACAGTGAACTAATCATGGAATTAAACCTAAACAGTATACTAACAGACATTTAAACAACAAATATAAACATTAACAGTGATATGAAAACAACATTTAACATTAACAGGAACATCACACATTGAACCAAAATTAACAGTACAAGAACCCTAAAAATTAACAGTGCAATTAAAATTGGAATTAAATTAACCTAACCCAAATTGGGTGGAAACTTGGCTAGTCCAAGAACAGTTTTAACATCCTACATCACTTCCCTTTTATAGCTTACAAAATATCCAAATTTTCAGAAACCCTAAATTGGAAACCCTAATTTTTAAATTGGAAATTAAACTCACTCTCTGATGCAAATAGCCTCGACCCATGCTTGTACTTCTCCTCCTCTGCTAATCCTTTACTCGAACGCTGCTCCAATTTCCTTCTTCTCTCCACTGTGAAACCCTAGCTATGTTTGTCTTCTTGGTAGCATCAAAAATTAATGCTAAGAACAAGACAGACACGACTAGGGAAGAGGTAGGTGATGGTGGTGGCGTCCTTGTGGTCGGGGTGGAGATGGAGACGGCGGAGCAGACATGGCAGGGTCTGCCATGGTCGGGGGAAGAGAAGAAATTTGGGGGAAATGAGTTTTGGGGAAGAAGAAGGTGGGTGTTTGTTTTGGGTCGATGGGTTTGATGCTTAGGGTGTTGAGCGGGTTCATCAAACTTTGATGTTTGGCGAGCTGAGATGTTGGATCATTGGATCTGAGTGGAATCGAACGGATAGATGGAAGGATGTGTGAAGCGACCGTCGGATTCTGAGGTGCAACGAAGTTAACGGCACCAGATGGAGTTAGGTACTGTAGTGTAAGGCGGAATCATCGGGAGTTGATGCACAGGCATAGGATCGACCGTTGGATTCAACTACCATCTAATCTGAAGGCTTGGAATTTCAGCGCTGTGGTGCTTGGCAGAGACTTCCGATTTTGATGATCTATGAAGGAGCGACCGTCGGATGCTCCTGAGAACTGATCTGATGGCTGAGAACGGAGGCGCTTTTGTGTGTAGAAAATGAGGTTGTGCGCACCATTCTTCGCGGCTTCCTTGCGTAATTTCTCCCGGCTTTTCACTACTTTTCTGCTCTTTTCGCTCCGCGACTTATCCGAACTTTATTTACTACCTAAAAATGCAAAATTAATTAATAAAAATATTTATTCTTGAAAACAATGAAAATACAGAATATGGGATAAAATGTAGAATTAATGCATAAAAGATGAGTTAAAATGCCAGCAAAAAGGGATAAATATATACAATATTTGGCACTCATCAAATACCCCCAAACCTGAATTTTACTTGTCCTCAAGTAAAACAAAACTAAGGAAATCCTAACTATACCACTGTCGCTGGTCTCTCGAATGCATTTAGCGTATGCACTAAGCCTTTTAAACCACTAAGTGTCCCTAGTGGACGAGTTGAAGTCTCGTGAAGGTTTGCTTAGAACGTACCTACAAAGTTCTAGGTCAAAATATAAGCTCAGATTCCATCAAACGTGACATGTGCAAAACAGTTAAGCTCACAGCAAAATGGAGATGTCAATCTAGCTATCGAAGGCACAATCCTAGCACTGATAACAAATAAGGACATGTGATAAGAGTGTAAAGTGTATCTACACATGTGTAAAGAAAGATCTGAAGTCATGACTACTAATCACCAAGAGATAGTTTCTCAGGCTAAGAACTGAGGTCGAAATCTAGCTAGCTGTCCGGACTTTACGAGAATTGTGAATGAGTTGGAGGTATTTCACAATTTCTCGCGTTGTACATCAATGGCATACACCCTCCTTGCTTATTACAACGAAACAACAAAAGATGACTATTTACATGACTCTTATTTACATTGACTATTCTCTTTTTATTTTTGGAACAAGAGATGATGGAATTGATAAATACTTGATTTTTTTGCATTTTTCTGATATTTTTTTCTGAATATAAACATCGATTTTTTTTTTTTTTTTTTACAAGGAAATACTTTTGATACATATACAAAAGGAAACAAAAATTACATGACACTTTGCAAGAGGTAGCCCTTTTTGATGCACCCAGTTAAATTCGATGGTTGTCTTTCTTAATGTAACCTCCACCTTCTATCCCAACCAACCAAAGAACAAGCTAGTCAAGTTTCGTTCAGTATTCTAAAGTGATTGGCAGTCGTAACTTCGTATCAAACACCTTGAAGATCGAGGCCATACATGTATTGGTAGATCGTGCGCGTGCAAATTTCTTATCACTATGTGAATTGTGCTAGAATCAGGGTGCCTAAATATCTAGACTAAGACTCCTAAAAATTACATATTTGCACAAGAGTCAACATTTCAAGGTAAATGAGCTCCATTTTTTTTATGTTTTTTTCAATTTTTTAATTTTTAATTTTGATTTTTCAATTTTTTTTTTTGAATTTTTCAATTTTTTCAAAAAGAAGAAGGAGTTCGTTTTCAATTATGGCAAATTATCATGGTATCTACTCTATACCCCCAAACCTAAACTAAACATTGTCCTCAATGTTTCAAAATATGGAAAGAATTAAAATGCAACATATGGAAAGGGACATGCTGAGTAGAGTAAAAGGAGAGAGAATACCCGATTTCGGCGAAAGCAGAATTAAAACTCCGTTATTCAAGGCAAAAATCCAACATATTTCAACCGAGATCATATTGGATTAGCAAAATATATACAAAAGGAACAAAAGGGTTTTTAAGAAATTTTATCTACTGGATTATATACAAAAAATTCACCATACACCAACAATCTAAAGAGTTGAGGATCAACCCAAAAGACAAAGTGTAAAGGTTTCAACAGCTTCACACAATAATAATATGGTAGGCATGCAAGTGAAGCTGTGAAACAAAATGAGCTACCCCCAAACCTGGATTTTTCAACAGATAAAATTTTGGATACAAAATCTCGCAGTTTTTGGGGTTCATCATGCACAAGGTCTAATTCGAAATGAACTTTGTTTGGGATGGGTACACATGCTAATTCCAACTGTGGTTCCTCAAAGATATTATACTTAGATGCAAAATAGTCCAAGAGGACTTGAGAGGCACACAGTTCCAGGCCTAGATTAGGTATTCTCATGAAAATTGGTTTGACAATATTGTGACAAACTAAATCTAGGTAGGATACAAGGCTATCAGATTGTGACTTAGGCAAGAAAGTGACATCTAAGCGTCTCACATGCATGAGATCAAGAGTATCAATATTATCAGTCACATCAGCATTATCTAAGTCACACTCAAGATGTGTAGCATGCTCATCATCACAAAAAATTTGCACAAGTCCTAATTCAGAATCATGGTTATCCAATATATTCAAATTATCATCAACAGAAGCAATATATTGTGGCTTAAGTATGGAATCAGACACATCAACTATGTTTTCATGCATAGGATCATTAGTGTCAACAGAAGATTTACCTAAGTCATGCTCTTCACAGGATAATTGCACAATATTTAAATCAGTATCACCATCACATGCATATGAAATACTAGAAGAAATATCATTCATGAAGGTCGGGGCAGAAAAGCCTAATGCATTTGAAACCAAAGGTTCCACAACATTTTCAGCATAGACATGTTCTTCTAACATAACATCATCATCATCATCATCATAGTAATATGCATACTTGTCCCTATTAGCAGTTGTGGTGTCATTAGTCAACTCATGTTCCTCTAGATTAGGTTCATATTCAATATCATACACATGAGAAGGACTAGACATGCTATTTCCAAAGTTCAATTCATTACCACCTATATCATGTGACAGTGTCTCAGTTTCCCTAATGGATTCCCAGTGACGGGTTTTCTCTGCAATCTCAGCTAAAAATTTCCATGCATCATCCACAGTTTTATCAAGAAATTCACCATTACACATACACTCAACCATGGCTCGAGATTTAAAGTCTAGTCCCTCATAGAGGATAGCGACTAGTCTCCACTTCTCAAATCCATGGTGTGGACATTCGCTCAACAAATCATTAAAACGTTCAAAATAGTCAAAAACAGTTTCCTCATCCAATTGGACAAAACAATTGATACTTTGACGAATAGCGATGGTCCTATGATGTGGAAAGAATTTTTTAAAAAATAGATCTGTGAGTTGGTCCCAAGTGTTGATTGATTGTGGTCTCAAACCGTAAAACCATGTTTTGGCCCTTTCCTTTAGAGAAAATGTAAACAAACGCAATTTCAGAGAGTCTTCGGACATATGATCAGGTTGCATATTCCGACAAATTTGTTCAAACTCTCTTACATGAGTATAGGGGTTCTCAGAATCGAACCCTCGAAATAAAGGAAGTATTTGTATCATGCTTGCATTTATTTTAAAAGGGTTATTGGTTTGAGGTAAGACAATACATGATAATGGAATTTTTATTGTGGGATACATGTATTCATGGAGAGCACTAGGTTGGCCCATATTGTAAAGACACAAAGCCCACTATTTGGTTTTAAAGGGTTTGGATTTTTGGGAAAAATTTGGTTTTGGTGGGTAACATTTGGTTTTGTCGGGTTTGAAAAAGAAATTTGGTTTTTAATGGGTTTTAAAAAATTTGGACCTAATGGGAAAAGAAAACACTTTGGTTTATTGGGTTTTGAAAACTTTGGTTTTAGACTTTGAAGACAAAGCCCATTTGGGAGCTTTTGGTTTTGATGGGAGCAAATTTGGTTCTAAAGAGGTAGAAAGTTTGGTTTTTAATTGGGAGCAAAAATTTTGGTTTTAGTGTTGGGAGCAAGCCCACTGTTGGTCCTCTAATGGAATGGGCGTTGCGATGTAAAGCGGGGGCTTCGGAGTTTGATGTGCGATGATGGAGCGACCGTAGGATGCTGAAATGCTTCGATCTGACGGCTGAAATCCGAGACGGGCTTGGATAGTGGAAATGTGTTTGAGTAAGGGTTTTGGGCCTTGGGTATGCCAAGCCCATATCTTCTTTAAGGACAATTCTTCTTCTTCAAGCCCACTTCTAGCCTTTTGGTCTTGTGCACAACATTCTTCGCGGCTTCCTTGTGTAATTCCTCCCGGCTTTTCACTACTTTTCTGCTCTTTTCCGCTCTGCTATTCATCCAAACTTTATTTATTACCTAAAAATGCAAAATTAAGTAAGAAAAATATTTATTCTTGAAAACAATGAAAATACAGAATATGGGATAAAATGTAGAATTAATGCACAAAAGATGAGTTAAATGCCAAGAAAAATATATAGAAATATGCACTTTTTAGCACTCATCAAATACCCCCAAACCTGAATTTTACTTGTCCTCAAGTAAAACAAAACTAAGGAAATCCTACCTATACCACTGTCGCTGGTCTCTCGATTGCATTTAGCGTATGCACTAAGCCTTTTAAACCACTAAGTGTCCCTAGTGGACGAGTTAAGTCTCGTGAAGGTTTGCTTAGAACGTACCTACAAAGTTCTAGGTCAAAATATAAGCTCAGATTCCATCAAATGTGACATGTGCAAGTCAGTTTAAGCTCACAGCAAAATGGAGATGTCAATCTAGCTATCCAAGGCACAATCCTAGCACTGATAACAAATAAAGACATGTGATAAGAGTGTAAAGTGTATCTACACATGTGTAAAGAAAGATCGGATGTTATGACTACTAATCACCAAGAGATAGTTTCTCAGGCTAAGAACCAAGGTCGAAATCTAGCTAGCTGTCTGGACTTTACGAGAATTGTGAATGAGTTGGAGGTATTTCACAATTACTTTACTCGCGTTGTACATCAATGGCATACACCCTCCTTGCTTATTACAAGACTATTTACAACAAAAAGATGACTCTTTACATGACTCTTATTTACATTGACTACTCTCTTTTATTTTTGGAACAAGAGAGGATGGGATTGATAAATACTTGATTGAATTTTCTTTTTTTTCTTTTTTTGAATATATACATCGTTTTTTTTTTTTGATAAGGAAACACTTTTGATACATATACAAAAGGAAACAAAAAAATTACATGACACTTTGCAAGAGGTAGCCCTTTTTGATGCACCCAGTTAAATTCGATGGTTGTCTTTCTTAATGTAACCTCCACCTTCTATCCCAACCAACCAAAGAACAAGCTAGTCAAGTTTCGTTCAGTATTCTAAAGTGATTGGCAACTAAAACTTCCGATAGAACACCTCAAGGATGAGGCTATACATGTATTGGTAGATCGTGCGCGTGCAAGTTTCTTATCACTATGTGAATTGTGCTAGAATCAGGGTGCCTAAATATCTAGACTAAGACTCCTAATAAAAATACATATTTGCACAAGAGTCAACATTTCAAGGTAAATGAGCTCCATTTTTATGTTTTTTTCAATTTTTAATTTTTAATTTTGATTTTTTCATTTTTTTCAAAAAGAAGGAGTTCTTGTTTTCAATTATGGCATATCATCAAAGTATCTACTTTTCACCCCCAAACCTAAACTAAACATTGTCCTCAATGTTTCAAAATATGAAAAAAATTATAATACAACATATGAAGAGGATCATGTTGAGTAGAGAAAAAGGAAAGAGAATACCCGATTTCGGCGAAAGCAATATTAGAACTCCGTTATTCAAGGCAAGAATCCAACATATGTCAGCCGAGATCATATTGGATTAGCAAAATATATACAAAAGGAACAAAAAGGTTTTTAAGAAATTTTATCTACTGGATTATATACAAAAATTCACCATACACTAACAATCTAAAGAGTTGAGGATCAACCCAAAAGACAAAGTGTAGAGGTTTCAACAGCTTCACACAATAATAATATGATAGGCATGCAAGTGAATCTGTGAAACAAAATGAGCTACCCCCAAACCTGGATTTTTCAACAGATAAAATTTTGGATACAAAATCTCGCAGTTTTTGGGGTTCATCATGCACAAGGTCTAATTCGAAATGAACTTTGCTAGGGACGGGTACACATGCTAATTCCAACTGTGGTTCCTCAAAGATATTATACTTAGATGCAAAATAGTCCAAGAGGACTTGAGAGGCACACAGTTCCAGGCCTAGATTAGGTATTCTCATGAAAATTGGTTTGACAATATTGTGACAAACTAAATCTAGGTAGGATGCAAGGCTATCAGATTGTGACTTAGGCAAGAAAGTGACATCTAAGCGTCTCACATGCATGAGATCAAGAGTATCAATATTATCAGTCACATTAGCATTATCTAAGTCACACTCAAGATGTGTAGCATGCTCATCATCACAAAAAATTTGCACAAGTCCTAATTCAGAATCATGGTTATCCGATATATTCAAATTATCATCAACAGAAGCAATATATTGTGGCTTAAGTATGGTATCAGACACATCAACTATGTTTTCATGCATAGGATCATTAGTGTCAACAGAAGATTTACCTAAGTCATGCTCTTCACAGGATAATTGCACAATATCTAAATCAGTATCAACATCACATGCATATGAAATACTAGAAGAAATATCATTCATGAAGGTCGGGGCAGAAAAGCCTAATGTATTTGAAACCAAAGGTTCCACAACATTTTCAGCATAGACATGTTCTTCTAACATAACATCATCATCATCATCATCATCATCATAGTAATATGCATACTTGTCCCTATTAGCAGTTGTGGTGTCATTAGTCAACTCATGTTCCTCTAGATTAGGTTTATATTCAATATCATACACATGAGAAGGACTAGACATGCTATTTTCAAAGTTCAATTCATTACCACCTATATCATGTGATAGTGTCTCAGTTTCCCTAATGGATTCCCATTGACGGGTTTTCTCCGCAATCTCAGCTAAAAATTTCCATGCATCATCCACAGTTTTATCAAGAAATTCACCATTACACATACACTCAACCATGGATCGAGATTTAAAGTCTAGTCCCTCATAGAGGATAGCGACAAGTCTCCACTTCTCAAATCCATGGTGTGGACATTCGCTCAACAAATCATTAAAACGTTCAAAATAGTCAAAAACAGTTTCCTCATCCAATTGGACAAAACAATTGATACTTTGACGAATAGCGATGGTCCTATGATGTGGAAAGAATTTTTTAAAAAATAGATCTGTGAGTTGGTCCCAAGTGTTGATTGATTGTGGTCTCAAACCGTAAAACCATGTTTTGGCCCTTTCCTTTAGAGAAAATGTAAACAAACGCAATTTCAGAGAGTCTTCAGACATATGATCAGGTTGCATAGTCCGACAAATTTGTTCAAACTCTCTTACATGAGTATAGGGGTTCTCAGAATCGAACCCTCGAAATATAGGAAGTATTTGTATCATGCTTGCATTTATTTTAAAAGGGTTATTGGTTTGAGGTAAGACAATACATGATAATGGAATTTGTATTGATGGATACATGTATTCATGGAGAGCACGAGGTTGGCCCATTTTGAAATGACACAAAGCCCACTATTTGGTTTTAATGGGTTTTAAAAAAATTTGGTTTTTGATGGGTTTGGATTTTTGGGAAAAATTTGGTTTTGGTGGGATATAAAAGAAATTTGGTTTAAAATTGGGAGCAAAAGAATTTTTTTTTTTTTTTTTTGAACCAAAACTGAAATTTAACTGAGCTTGCAAATTTAACATTTAACAGAACTTGAAAGTTCTGGATGCAGGCTAATCCAAACATAGTTTTTACAACAATCCCACAATACATATTTATACCCACAGACAATTATGGTTCTACCCAATTTTCCCAAAATAACAGTAGGCTAGGGTTGGTGATTACTCACCTAATTTGATGTAGCAACATCAAATTGAACTCGACCCATGCTTTGTAATTGCTCCTACTCCATTCCCATGCTCTAATTGCAACTCTAGGTTACCTAATTTATCAATTTTTTCACGCCTAGGGTTTCAGGCAGAGAAGCGTGAAAAAATGAGAAAATAGGGAACTAGAGGGCTAGGGGGAGATGGGTTTTGGTTGTTGGGTGATAGGGTGATGATGGTGGAGGTGTGGTGGTGGCAGTGAAGGTGAAGAAGGTGGTGGTACGGTTGCAGGGGAAGGTGATGGTGGTTCTCTGCTGTGGAGAAGTGAGGGAGGAGAGGTCGACTGTTTTGGGAAGGAGGGTATTAGGTATTTGGGTGTTAGGCGGGCGTATCGAGTTTGATGTTCTGCGATGCTGAGTCACTGGATGCGAAGCTGGTAGGTGAATCGGACGGTGATGCGGAGGCAAGCGAGGAGCGACCGTCGGATGAATGGATACAACGAAACGAACGGTACTTGATGGAGTTAGGTACTGTAGTGTAAGGCGAGGATATCAAACTTCGATGAACAGCAAGGGAGCAACCGTTGGATTCAACTACCATCTAATCTGAAGGCTTGGAATTTCAGCGCTGTGGTGCTCGGCAGAGACTTCAGATTTTGATGCTCTATGAAGGAGCGACCGTCGGATGCTTCTGAGAACTGATCTGATGGCTGAGAACGGAGGCGCTTTTGTGTGTAGAAAATGAGGTTGTGCGCACCATTCTTCGCGGTTTCCGTGCGTGATTTCTCCCGGCTTTTCACTACTTTTCTGCTCTTTTTGCTCCGCAAGTCATCCGAACTTTATTTATTACCTAAAAATGCAAAATTAATTAATAAAAATATTTATTCTTGAAAACAATGAAAATACAGAATATGGGATAAAATGTAGAATTAATGCATAAAAGATGAGTTAAATTGCCAACAAAAAGGGATAAATATATACAATATTTGGCACTCATCAAATACCCCCAAACCTGAATTTTACTTGTCCTCAAGTAAAACAAAACTAAGGAAATCCTAACTATACCACTGTCGCTGGTCTCTCGAATGCATTTAGCGTATGCACTAAGCCTTTTAAACCACTAAGTGTCCCTAGTGGACGAGTTGAAGTCTCGTGAAGGTTTACCAGAGGTGTACCTACAAAACCTAAGGACAAAATATGAGCTCAGATTCCATCAAATGTGACATGTGCAAAACAGTTTAAGCTCACAGCAAAATGGAGATGTCAATCTAGCTATCGAAGGCACAATCCTAGCACTGATAACAAAAAAAAGACATGTGATAAGAGTGTAAAGTGTATCTACACATGTGTAAAGAAAGATTTGAAGTTATGACTACTAATCACCAAGAGATAGTTTCTCAGGCTAAGAACCAAGGTCGAAATCTAGCTAGCTGTCCGGACTTTACGAGAATTGTGAATGAGTAGGAGGTATTTCACAATCACTCGCGTTGTACATCAATGGCATACACCCTCCTTGCTTATTACAATAAAACACAAAAGATGACTCTTTACATGACTCTTATTTACATTGACTACTCTCTTTTATTTTTGGAACAAGAGAGAATGGAATTGAAAAATACATGATTTTTTTTTTTTTTTTTTGATAAGGAAACAGTTTTGATACATATACAAAAGGAAACAAAAATTACATGACACTTTGCAAGAGGTAGCCCTTTTTGATGCACCCAGTTAAATTCGATGGTTGTCTTTCTTAATGTAACCTCCACCTTCTATCCCAACCAACCAAAGAACAAGCTAGTCAAGTTTCGTTCAGTATTCTAAAGTGATTGGCAATCGTAACTTCCTATCAAACACCTTGAAGATCGAGGCCATACATGTATTGGTAGATCGTGCGCGTGCAAATTTCTTATCACTATGTGAATTGTGCTAGAATCAGGGTGCCTAAATATCTAGACTAAGACTCCTAATAAAAATACATATTTGCACAAGAGTCAACATTTCAAGGTAAATGAGCTCCATTTTTTATGATTTTTTCATTTTTTAATTTTTTTGAATTTTGATTTTTCAATTTTTTTGGAATTTTTCAATTTTTTCAAAAAGAAGAAGGAGTTCGTTTTCAATTATGGCAAATTATCGTGGCATCTACTCTATACCCCCAAACCTAAACTAAACATTGTCCTCAATGTTTCAAAATATGGAAAGAATTATAATGCAACATATGGAAAGGGACATGCTGAGTAGAGTAAAAGGAGAGAGAATACCCGATTTCGGCGAAAGCAGAATTAAAACTCCGTTATTCAAGGCAAAAAAAATCCAACATATTTCAGCCGAGATCATATTGGATTAGCAAAATATATACAAAAGGAACAAAAGGGTTTTTAAGAAATTTTATCTACTGGATTATATACAAAAAATTCACCATACACCAAAAGTCTAAAGAGTTGAGGATCAACCCAAAAGAAAAAGTGTAGCGGTTTCAACAACTTCACACAATAATAATAGGAAATAAACGCAAGTGAAACCGTGAAACAAAATGAGCTACCCCCAAACCTGGATTTTACAGAAGATATAATTTTGAAAACAAAATCGCGCAGTTTCGGGGGTTCATCATGCAAAAGGTCTAGCTCGAAATGAACTGTGCTAGGGACGGGCAAACATGCTAATTCCAACTGTGGTTCCTCAAATGTATTATACTTAGAAGCAAAATAGTCCAAGAGGACTTGGGAAGCACACAGTTCCAAACCTAGATTAGGGACTCTCAGAAAAGTCGGTTTGACAATATGGGTACAAACCAAATCTAGGTTGGGTGGAAGGCCATCAGATTGTGACTTATGTAGGACGATAGGCACATCATTACTAATCACATCAACATCTCCTAATTCTTCTACACGTGTCACAACATGCTTACCATGCTCACACAAATCAGAATCATCAACATCATCAGAAGAATTATTCTCATGCATCGGCAAATCAGTGGAAACATCACAACGTGACCCAGGTAGAGAATCAGACACAACAATTATATTTTCATGCATATTAGTGTCAACAGAAGATTCTATATTACCTAAGTCATCTTCATAGGACAGATGCACATGCTCAAAATCAGTATCAACATCACATGTATATGGAATACTAGAAGAAACATCATTCATGAAGGTTGAGGCAGAGAAGCCTAATGTATTTGAACCCAAAGGTTCCATAACATTTTCAGCATAGACATGTTCTTCTAACATAACATCATCATCATCATCATCATAGTAATATGCATACTTGTCCCTATTAGCAGTTGTGGTGTCATTAGTCAACTCATGTTCCTCTAGATTAGGTTCATATTCAATATCATACACATGAGAAGGACTAGACATGCTATTTCCAAAGTTCAATTCATTACCACCTATATCATGTGACAGTGTCTCAGTTTCCCTAATGGATTCCCAGTGACGGGTTTTCTCTGCAATCTCAACTAAAAATTTCCATGCATCATCCACAGTTTTATCAAGAAATTCACCATTACACATACACTCAACCATGGCTCGAGATTTAAAGTCTAGTCCCTCATAGAGGATAGCGACAAGTCTCCACTTCTCAAATCCATGGTGTGGACATTCGCTCAACAAATCATTAAAACGTTCAAAATAGTCAAAAACAGTTTCCTCATCCAATTGGACAAAACAATTGATACTTTGACGAATAACGATGGTCCTATGATGTGGAAAGAATTTTTTAAAAAATAGATCTGTGAGTTGGTCCCAAGTGTTGATTGATTGTGGTCTCAAACCGTAAAACCATGTTTTGGCCCTTTCCTTTAGAGAAAATGTAAACAAACGCAATTTCAGAGAGTCTTCGGACATATGATCAGGTTGCATATTCCGACAAATTTGTTCAAACTCTCTTACATGAGTATAGGGGTTCTCAGAATCGAACCCTCGAAATAAAGGAAGTATTTGTATCATGCTTGCATTTATTTTAAAAGGGTTATTGGTTTGAGGTAAGACAATACATGATAATGGAATTTTTATTGTGGGATACATGTATTCATGGAGAGCACTAGGTTGGCCCATATTGAAAAGACACAAAGCCCACTATTTGGTTTTAATGGGTTTGGATTTTTGGGAAAAATATTTGGTTTTAATGGGTTTGGATTTTTGGGAAAATTTTGGTTTTTGAAATAAGGAGCAATTTTTTTTTTACACTTAGCCTAGCATAAATTAGCACAACCCATAAAAGAAAATAAAAACAACAATAATAATTACAAACCCATAAAAGAAAGAAAAAGAAGAATTATTACAAGCCCAAATAAAAAATAAAGAAAAACAAAAATTATTACAAGCCCACAAATTAAAAATGGAAGCCCACAGGTTGGGTTCTCTTAATGGGTTTAGGCTTACCTATAAAGCACAGCCCAGCTGCTCAGTTAGGTTGCAAAAGCCCAGTTGGGCTTTGGATCATCCTAAGCTTTTGTCTTTGTTCAGGCCCAGTTGGGCTTGGCTCAACTTGTTAAGCTTGGCAGCAACTTCAGCAGGCCCAGTTGGGCTTTGGGTCTTCCTAAAAATTTTTTTTTGGAGAGGCCCAGTTGGGCTTTGGCTCTCAGCAACAAGCTCAGACCAGCAGGCAGCAGCAGCAGATCAGCAGCAGGGAGAAGGAGAAAGCAGCAGCACAGCTGCAGCAACAACAGCAAGAGCACCAGAGGCTCAGCAAAAGCTCCACAGTTCAGGAGCACAGTAGGCAGCAGTAAGTGGCAAGCTCAGCAGCAGCAACACCTCAAACTTGTACAGGACAATGATGCAGGTGATGCAGCAAAACAAAATGCAGAGATGCTAATGCAGTCAAGAATGCAGTTAAGAATGCAAGATGCAGTTATGGTATGCAAAACTACAAGACTATGCAGCTAAGAATGCAAGATGCAGGATGAACAGATGCAAATGGCAGAAGGTTATGCAAGATGAACAGCAAGCTACACAGCTGTAACAGAAAACAGAAAAGCAAAAAAAAACAAAGCTTCAACCACACAGCAGACAAGTCCCCGGCAACGGCGCCAAAAACTTGGTAGGCCTCAAAGGATGTGAGAAAATAAGACAAAGGATAAGAAGGCCTACATGTTAAACTGCAAGTGCACAGTTGTCATTGTAGTGTGTATGTGCAAGAACAGGTCATCTCCACAGGGACTTGGGTGTATAGTTGAAGCTTTATGTATTCCTAAGCTAGTTCTCTAAGTGCAAGGCAGTGAAGTAAATGTGACAGTGAAGCAGAGATGGTAAAATAACAAGGAACCAAGGCTGTTAGCCAAGGGCAGGGAGAGACAGTGCACTGACTTCAGTGCACAGCAAGATGTGAAGTGCAAAAACAGTGAAGGAAATAAACTGATCAGGAAGCAATGTGAGAAGTTACTAAGGCAATTGAATCCACCCTTGTGACCTATCCAGACAATGTAATTCTAGGTTGAAATTAAGACCCTAAGCATACAAATGGAATGGAAAGAGAATTAGCTTGCTATGAGCACTAATTTCTCCCATTACTCAATCAATTCAGTGCACTAAGGCTCTAACCTAGCATTCCACTACCTAACAGTGCACTAAAGCATCATCTGAGCCTCAGCAATGCAACTTAGCTCATGCTAATCTTGTAAACAATAATAAATATCATACAAGGTAATTCAAACAACACACATATGGTGAGCAAATACAAAAACATGATAAACATATGAACCAACAGTGTAAACATGAAACAAATGAGAAACTGGCTAGTCCAGTTCTCTACAAGAGTGAAGCTGGATAACCCAGCATCCCCCTCTAACACACACTAACACCATCTATTTATACCCAATTTCAGTTTAGGGTTCATACACCAAATTTTCCCCAAATCCCCAAAATTCCGTTGAAATTAGGGTTGTTGAACCTCACCTAAATTGATGCAATTTCTTCCAATTGATGTCGACCCATACCTTGTAATCTCTTCCTTATCCATTCCCACGCGCCAATTGCTTCATCTATCAACCTAATTCACCAAATCCAACCCTAACAGTGATGAGGATGGTGGAGTTGTTGAAATAGATTAATAGGTGATGGGGGTATTGAGGGATATGATGGATTGTGGTTGTTGTGGGGAGTTGTTGATGGAGAAGGAGGTGGCGATGGAACTGGTACGGCAGAGTAGGTGGTGGTGGTTCTGCAAACAGGGTATGGTGGTGAAGGAGAGCTCGATGGAAGAAAGAAGAAGGGGTAGTTTGTTTGGGTTATATGTTTCTGGTACTATGGTGTTAAGCGGGCGTATCGAGTTTGATGATCTGCGACGCTGAGCCGTGGGATGTGGAGTTGATAGAACAATCTGACGGCGAGATGGAGTGAAGCTTGTAGCGACCGCTGGATTATATAATACAACAAAATCAACGACGCCAGATGGAGTTAGGTGTTGTAGTGTTAAGCGGAAATATCGAGTTTGATGATCTGGCAAAGAAGCGACCGTAGGATTTAGATGTAATCCAATCTGACGGCTGAGGATGGAGGCGGGTTTGGATATAAAAAAAATGGGTCTGGGTAAGGGTTTCGGGCCTTGGGTATGCCAAGCCCATATCTTCTTTAAGAACAATTTCTTCCTTCTTGAGCCCATTCCTAGGTTTTTGGTCTTGTGCGCACCATTCTTCGTGGCTTCCTTGCGTAATTCCTCCCGGCTTTTCACTACTTTTCTGCTCTTTTTCGCTCCATGATTCATCCAAACTTTATTTATTACCTAAAAATGCAAAATTAATTAATAAAAATATTTATTCATGAAAACAATGAAAATACAGAATATGGGGTAAAATGTAGAATTAATGCACAAAAGATGAGTTAAATGCCAACAAAAAGGGATAAATATATACAATATTTGGCACTCATCAGTCCGCGCGAGGTTCTAGGTGTCAAATAATCAGATTCAATGAAACTGCAACCTATCACTTAACTCAGGTTGCAAGATTAACATATACAATCCCGATGTTCTCGTCCGAGCGAGGTTCGAGGTTCGAATATATCAGATTGGATGAAACTGCAACCTATCACTTAACTCAGGTTACAAGATTACCATATACAGACCCGATGTTATGGTCCGTGCGAGGTTCGAGGTGTCAAATATATCAGATTGGATGAAACCGCAATCTATCACTTAACTCAGGTTGCAAAATTACCATATACAGTCCCGTTGTTCTCGTCTGAGCGAGGTTCGAAGTGTCAAATATATGAGATTGGATGAAACTGCAACCTATCAGTTAACTCAGGATGCAAGATTACCATATACATACCTGATGTTCTGGTCCAAGCGAGGTTCTAGGTGTCAAATATATCAGATTCAATGAAACTGCAACCTATCACTTAACTCAAGTTGCAAGATTACCATATATATACAGACCCGATGTTCTAGTCTGCGGGAGGCTCTAGGTGTCAAATATATCAGATTGGATGAAACTGCAACTTATCACTTAACTCAGGTTGCAAGATTACCATATACAGACCCGATGTTCTGGTCCGTGCGAGGTGCGAGGTGTCAAATATATCAGATTGGATGAAACTGCAACCTATCACTTAACTCAGGTTGCAATATTACCATATACAGACCTGATGTTCTGGTCCAAGCGAGGTTCTACGTGTCAAATATATCAGATTGGATGAAACTGCAACCTATCACTTAACTCAGGTTGCAAGATTACCATATACAGACCCGATGTTCTAGTCCGCGCGAGGTTCTAGGTGTCAAATATATCAGATTGGATGAAACTTCAACCTATCACTTAACTCAGGTTGCAAGATTACCATATACAATCCCGATGTTCTCGTCCGATCGAGGTTCGAGGTTCAAATATATCAGATTGGATAAAACTGCAACCTATCACTTAACTCAGGTTGCAAGATTACCATATACAGACCCGATGTTCTGGTCCGTGCGAGGTTCGAGGTGTCAAATATATCAGATTGGATGAAACCGCAATCTATCACTTAACTCAGGTTGCAAGATTACCATATACAGTTCCGTTGTTCTCGTCTGAGCGAGGTTCGAGGTGTCAAATATATCAGATTGGATGAAACTGCAACTTATCACTTAACTCAAGTTGCAAGATTACCATATACAGACCCGATGTTCTGGTCCGCGCGAGGTTCTAGGTGTCAAATATATCAGATTCAATGAAACTGCAACCTATCACTTAACTCAGGTTGCAAGATTAACATATACAATCCCGATGTTCTCGTCCGAGCGAGGTTCGAGGTTCAAATATATCAGATTGGATGAAACTGCAACCTATCACTTAACTTAGGTTGCAAGATTACCATATACAGACCCGATGTTCTGGTCCGTGCGAGGTTCGAGGTGTCAAATATATCAGATTGGATGAAACCGCAATCTATCACTTAACTCAGGTTTCAAGATTACCATATACAGTCCCATTGTTCTCGTCTGAGCGAGGTTCGAGGTGTCAAATATATCAGATTCGATGAAACTGCAACCTATCAGTTAACTCAGGCTGCAAGATTACCATATACATACCTGATGTTCTGGTCCAAGCGAGGTTCTAGGTGTCAAATATATCAGATTCAATGAAACTGCAACCTATCACTTAATTCAAGTTGCAAGATTACCATATATATACAGACCCGATTTTCTAGTCCGCGCGAGGCTCTAGGTGTCAAATATATCAGATTGGATGAAACTGCAACCTATCACTCAACTCAGGTTGCAAGATTACCATATACAGACCCGATGTTCTGGTCCGTGCGAGGTTCGAGGTGTCAAATATATCAGATTGGATGAAACCGCAACCTATCACTTAACTCAGGTTGCAAGATTACCATATACAGTCCCGATGTTCTCGTCCGAGCGAGATTCGAGGTGTCAAATATATCAGATTGGATGAAACTGCAACCTAACACTTAACTCAGGTTGCAAGATTACCATATACAGACCCGATGTTCTAGTCCGCGCGGGGTTCTAGGTGTCAAATATATCAGATTGGATGAAACTTCAACCTATCACTTAACTCAGGTTGCAAGATTACCATATACAGACCCGATGTTCTCGTCGCGGCGAGGTACGAGGTATCAAATATATAAGATTGGATAAAACTGCAACTATCACTTAACCCAGGTTGCAAGATTACCATATACAGACTCGATGTTCTCGTCGGGGAGAGGTTCGAGGTGTCAAATATATCAGATTGGATGAAACCGCAACCTATCACTTAACGCAGGTTGCAAGATTACCATAAACAGACCCGATGCTCTGGTCCGCGCGAGATTCTAGGTTTCAAATATATCAGATTGGATGAAACTGCAACCTATCACTTAACTTAGGTTGCAAGATTACCATATACAAACCCGATGTTCTGGTCCGCGCGAGGTTCGAGGTGTCAAATATATCAGATTGGATGAAACCGCAACCTATCACTTAACTCAGGTTGCAAGATTAGCATATACAATCCCGATGTTCTCGTCCGAGCGAGGTTCTAGGTGTCAAATATATCAGATTGGATGAAACTTCAACCTATCACTTAACTCAGGTTGCAAGATTACCATATACAGACCCGATGTTCTGGTCCGTGCGAGGTGCGAGGTGTCAAATATATCAGATTGGATGAGAACGCAACCTATCACTTAACTCAGGTTGCAATATTACCATATACAGACCTGATGTTCTGGTCCAAGCGAGGTTCTACGTGTCAAATATATCAGATTGGATGAAACTGCAACCTATCACTTAACTCAGGTTGCAAGATTACCATATACAGACCCGATGTTCTAGTTCTAGGTGTCAAATATATCAGATTGGATGAAACTTCAACCTATCACTTAACTCAGGTTGCAAGATTACCATATACAATCCCGATGTTCTCGTCCGATCGAGGTTCGAGGTTCAAATATATCAGATTGGATAAAACTGCAACCTATCACTTAACTCAGGTTGCAAGATTACCATATACAGACCCGATGTTCTGGTCCGTGCGAGGTTCGAGGTGTCAAATATATCAGATTGGATGAAACCGCAATCTATCACTTAACTCAGGTTGCAAGATTACCATATACAGTTCCGTTGTTCTCGTCTGAGCGAGGTTCGAGGTGTCAAATATATCAGATTGGATGAAACTGCAACTTATCACTTAACTCAAGTTGCAAGATTACCATATACAGACCCGATGTTCTGGTCCGCGCGAGGTTCTAGGTGTCAAATATATCAGATTCAATGAAACTGCAACCTATCACTTAACTCAGGTTGCAAGATTAACATATACAATCCCGATGTTCTCGTCCGAGCGAGGTTCGAGGTTCAAATATATCAGATTGGATGAAACTGCAACCTATCACTTAACTTAGGTTGCAAGATTACCATATACAGACCCGATGTTCTGGTCCGTGCGAGGTTCGAGGTGTCAAATATATCAGATTGGATGAAACCGCAATCTATCACTTAACTCAGGTTGCAAGATTACCATATACAGTCCCATTGTTCTCGTCTGAGCGAGGTTCGAGGTGTCAAATATATCAGATTGGATGAAACTGCAACCTATCAGTTAACTCAGGCTGCAAGATTACCATATACATACCTGATGTTCTGGTCCAAGCGAGGTTCTAGGTGTCAAATATATCAGATTCAATGAAACTGCAACCTATCACTTAATTCAAGTTGCAAGATTACCATATATATACAGACCCGATTTTCAAGTCCGCGCGAGGCTTTAGGTGTCAAATATATCAGATTGGATGAAACTGCAACCTATCACTTAACTCAGGTTGCAAGATTACCATATACAGACCCGATGTTCTGGTCCGTGCGAGGTTCGAGGTGTCAAATATATATGATTGGATGAAACCGCAACCGATCACTTAACTCAGGTTGCAAGATTACCATATACAGTCCCGATGTTCTCGTCCGAGCGAGATTCGAGGTGTCAAATATATCAGATTGGATGAAACTGCAACCTAACACTTAACTCAGGTTGCAAGATTACCATATACAGACCCGATGTTCTAGTCCGCGCGGGGTTCTAGGTGTCAAATATATCAGATTGGATGAAACTTCAACCTATCACTTAACTCAGGTTGCAAGATTGCCATATACAGACCCGATGTTCTCGTCGGGGCGAGGTACGAGGTATCAAATATATAAGATTGGATAAAACTGCAACTATCACTTAACCCAGGTTGCAAGATTACCATATACAGACTCGATGTTCTCGTCGGGGAGAGGATCGAGGTGTCAAATATATCAGATTGGATGAAACCGCAACCTATCACTTAACGCAGGTTGCAAGATTACCATAAACAGACCCGATGCTCTGGTCTGCGCGAGATTCTAGGTTTCAAATATATCAGATTGGATGAAACTGCAACCTATCACTTAACTCAGGTTGCAAGATTACCATATACAAACCCGATGTTCTGGTCCGCGCGAGGTTCGAGGTGTCAAATATATCAGATTGGATGAAACCGCAACCTATCACTTAACTCAGGTTGCAAGATTAGCATATACAGTCCCGATGTTCTCGTCCGAGCGAGGTTCTAGGTGTCAAATATATCAGATTGGATGAAACTTCAACCTATCACTTAACTCAGGTTGCAGGATTACCATATACAGACCTGATGTTCTGGTCCAAGCGAAGTTCTATGTGTCAAATATATCAGATTGGATGAAACTGCAACCTATCACTTAACTCAGGTTGCAAGATTACCATATACAGACCCGATGTTCTAGTACGCGCGACGTTCTAGGTGTCAAATATATCAGATTGGATGAAACTTCAACCTATCACTTAACTCAGGTTGCAAGATTACCATATACAATCCCGATGTTCTCGTCCGAGCGAGGTTCGAGGTTCAAATATATCAGATTGGATGAAACTGCAACCTATCACTTAACTCAGGTTTCAAGATTACCATATACAGACCCGATGTTCTGGTCTGTGTGAGGTTCGAGGTGTCAAATATATCAGATTGGATGAAACCGCAACCTATCACTTAACTCAGGTTGCAAGATTACCATATACAGTCCCGATGTTCTCGTCTGAGCGAGGTTCGAGGTGTCAAATATATCAGATTGGATGAAACTGCAACCTATCACTTAACTCAGGTTGCAAGATTA
>NC_039358.1:220241827-220250863 GCF_003573695.1 Papaver somniferum
AGATTGGATGAAACTGCAACCTATCACTTAACTTAGGTTGCAAGATTACCATATACAGACCCGATGTTCTGGTCCGTGCGAGGTTCGAGGTGTCAAATATATCAGATTGGATGAAACCGCAATCTATCACTTAACTCAGGTTTCAAGATTACCATATACAGTCCCATTGTTCTCGTCTGAGCGAGGTTCGAGGTGTCAAATATATCAGATTGGATGAAACTGCAACCTATCAGTTAACTCAGGCTGCAAGATTACCATATACATACCTGATGTTCTGGTCCAAGCGAGGTTCTAGGTGTCAAATATATCAGATTCAATGAAACTGCAACCTATCACTTAATCCAAGTTGCAAGATTACCATATATATACAGACCCGATTTTCTAGTCCGCGCGAGGCTCTAGGTGTCAAATATATCAGATTGGATGAAACTGCAACCTATCACTTAACTCAGGTTGCAAGATTACCATATACAAACCCGATGTTCTGGTCCGTGCGAGGTTCGAGGTGTCAAATATATCAGATTGGATGAAACCGCAACCTATCACTTAACTCAGGTTGCAAGATTACCATATACAGTCCCGATGTTCTCGTCCGAGCGAGATTCGAGGTGTCAAATATATCAGATTGGATGAAACTGCAACCTAACACTTAACTCAGGTTGCAAGATTACCATATACAGACCCGATGTTCTAGTCCGCGCGGGGTTCTAGGTGTCAAATATATCAGATTGGATGAAACTTCAACCTATCACTTAACTCAGGTTGCAAGATTACCATATACAGACCCGATGTTCTCGTCGCGGCGAGGTACGAGGTATCAAATATATAAGATTGGATAAAACTGCAACTATCACTTAACCCAGGTTGCAAGATTACCATATACAGACTCGATGTTCTCGTCGGGGAGAGGTTCGAGGTGTCAAATATATCAGATTGGATGAAACCGCAACCTATCACTTAACGCAGGTTGCAAGATTACCATAAACAGACCCGATGCTCTGGTCCGCGCGAGATTCTAGGTTTCAAATATATCAGATTGGATGAAACTGCAACCTATCACTTAACTTAGGTTGCAAGATTACCATATACAAACCCGATGTTCTGGTCCGCGCGAGGTTCGAGGTGTCAAATATATCAGATTGGATGAAACCGCAACCTATCACTTAACTCAGGTTGCAAGATTAGCATATACAGTCCCGATGTTCTCGTCCGAGCGAGGTTCTAGGTGTCAAATATATCAGATTGGATGAAACTTCAACCTATCACTTAACTCAGGTTGCAGGATTACCATATACAGATCTGATGTTCTGGTCCAAGCGAGGTTCTATGTGTCAAATATATCAGATTGGATGAAACGGCAACCTATCACTTAACTCAGGTTGCAAGATTACCATATACAGACCCGATGTTCTAGTACGCGCGATGTTCTAGGTGTCAAATATATCAAATTGGATGAAACTTCAACCTATCACTTAACTCAGGTTGCAATATTACCATATACAATCCCGATGTTCTCGTCCGAGCGAGGTTCGAGGTTCAAATATATCAGATTGGATGAAACTGCAACCTATCACTTAACTCAGGTTTCAAGATTACCATATACAGACCCGATGTTCTGGTCTGTGTGAGGTTCGAGGTGTCAAATATATCAGATTGGATGAAACCGCAACCTATCACTTAACTCAGGTTGCAAGATTACCATATACAGTCCCGATGTTCTCGTCTGAGCGAGGTTCGAGGTGTCAAATATATCAGATTGGATGAAACTGCAACCTATCACTTAACTCAGGTTGCAAGATTACCACATACATACCTGATGTTCTGGTCCAAGCGAGGTTTTAGGTGTCAAATATATCAGATTCAATGAAACTGCAACCTATCACTTAACTCAAGTTGCAAGATTACCATATATATACAGACCCGATGTTCTCGTCTGAGCGAGGTTCGAGGTGTCAAATATATCAGATTGGATGAAACTGCAAACTATCACTTAACTCAGGTTACAAGATTACCATATACAGACCCGATGTTCTCGTCTGAGCGAGGTTCGAGGTGTCAAATATATCATATTGGATGAAACTGCAACCTATCACTTAACTCAGGTTGCAAGATTACCATATACATACCTTATGTTCTGGTCCAAGCGAGGTTCTAGGTGTCAAAATATATCAGATTGGCTGAAACTGCAACCTATCACTTAACTCAAGTTGCAAGATTACCATATACAGACCCGATGTTCTAGTCCGCGCGAGGCTCTAGGTTTCAAATATATCAGATTGGATGAAACTTCAACCTATCACTTAACCCAGGTTGCAAGATTACCATATACAATCCCGATGTTCTCGTCCGAGCGAGGTTCGAGGTGTCAAATATATCAGATTAGATGAAACTGCAACCTATCACTTAACTCAGGTTGCAAGATTACCATATACAGATCCAATATTCTAGTCCGCGCGAGGTTCTAGGTGTCAAATATATCAGATTGGATGAAACTTCAACCTATCACTTAACTCAGGTTGCAAGATTGTTCTGGTCCGCGTGAGGTCCGGGGTGTGAAATATATCATATTGGATGAAACCGCAACCTATTAGAGAACTCAGGTTGCAAGATTACCATATACAGACACGATGTTCTCGTCCGAGCGAGGTTCGAGGTGTCAAATATATCAGATTGGTTGAAACTGCAACCTATCACTTAACTCAGGTTGCAATATTACCATATACAGACCCGATGTTCTAGTCCGCGCGAGGTTCTAGGTGTCAAATATATCAGATTGGATGAAACTTTAACCTATCACTTAACTCAGTTTGCAAGATTACCATATACAGACCCGATGTTCTCGTCGGGGCGAGGTTCGAGGTGTCAAATATATCAGATTGGATAAAACTGCAATTATCACTTAACTCAGGTTGCAAGATTACCATATACAGACTCGATGTTCTCGTCGGGGAGAGGTTCGAGGTGTCAAATATATCAGATTGGATGAAACCGCAACCTATCACTTAACGCAGTTTGCAAGATTACCATAAACAGACCCGATGCTCTGGTCCGCGCGAGATTCTAGGTTTCAAATATATCAGATTGGATGAAACTGCAACCTATCACTTAACTCAGGTTGCAAGATTACCATATACAGTCCCGATGTTCTCGTCCGAGCGAGATTCGAGGTGTCAAATATATCAGATTGGATGAAACTGCAACCTATCACTTAACTCAGGTTGCAAGATTACCATATACAGACCCGATGTTCTAGTCCGCGCGAGGTTCTAGGTGTCAAATATATCAGATTGGATGAAACTTTAACCTATCACTTAACTCAGTTTGCAAGATTACCATGTACAGACCCGATGTTCTCGTCGGGGAGAGGTTCGAGGTGTCAAATATATCAGATTGGATAAAACTGCAATTATCACTTAACTCAGGTTGCAAGATTACCATATACAGACTCGATGTTCTCGTCGGGGAGAGGTTCGAGGTGTCAAATATATCAGATTGGATGAAACCGCAACCTATCACTTAACGCAGGTTGCAAGATTACCATAAACAGACCCGATGCTCTGGTCCGCGCGAGATTCTAGGTTTCAAATATATCAGATTGGATGAAACTGCAACCTATCACTTAACTCAGGTTGCAAGATTACCATATACAGACCCGATATCTGGTCAGCACGAGGTTCGAGGTGTCAAATATATCAGATTGGATAAAACTGCAACCTATCACTTAACTCAGGTTGCAAGATTACCATATACAGACCCGATGTTCTGGTCCGCGCGAGGTTCGAGGTGTCAAATATATCATATTGGATGAAACCGCAACCTATCACTTAACTCAGGTTGCAAAATTAGCATATACAGTCCCTATGTTCTCGTCCGAGCGAGGTTCGAGGTGTCAAATATATCAGATTGGATGAAACTGCAACCTATCACTTAACTTAGGTTGCAAGATTACCATATACAGACCCGATGTCTAGTCCGTGAGAGGTTCGAGGTGTCAAATATATCAGATTGGATGAAACCGCAACCTATCACTTAACTCAGGTTGCAAGATTACCATATACCGTCCCGATATTCTCGTCTGAGCGAGGTTCGAGGTGTCAAATATATCATTTTGGATGAAACTTCAACCTATCACTTAACTCAAGTTGCAAGATTACCATATACAGACCCGATGTTCTAGTCCGCGCGAGGCTCTAGGTGTCAAATATATCAGATTGGATGAAACTTCAACCTATCACTTAACTCAGGTTGCAAGATTACCATATACAATCCCGGTGTTCTCGTCCGAGCGAGGTTCGAGGTGTCAAATATATCAGATTGGATGAAACTGCAACCTATCACTTAACTCAGGTTGCAAGATTACCATATACAGACCCAATAATCTAGTCCGCGCGAGGTTCTAGGTATCAAATATATCAGATTTGATGAAACTTCAACCTATCACTTAACTCAGGTTGCAAGATTACCATATACAAACCCGATGTTCTGGTCCGTGCGAGGTCCGAGGTGTCATATATATCAGATTGGATGAAACCGCAACCTATCACTTAACTCAGGTTGCAAGATTACCATATACAGTCCCGATGTTCTCGTCTGAGCGAGGTTCGAGGTGTCAAATATATCAGATTGGATGAAACTGCAACCTATCACTTAACTCAGGTTGCAAGATTACCATATACATACCTGATGTTCTGGTCCAAACGAGGTTCTAGGTGTCAAATATATCAGATTTGATGAAACTTCAACCTATCACTTAACTCAGGTTGCAAGATTACCATATACAAACCCGATGTTCTGGTCCGTGCGAGGTCCGAGGTGTCATATATATCAGATTGGATGAAACCGAAACCTATCACTTAACTCAGGTTGCAAGATTACCATATACAGTCCCGATGTTCTCGTCTGAGCGAGGTTCGAGGTGTCAAATATATCAGATTGGATGAAACTGCAACCTATCACTTAACTCAAGTTGCAAGATTACCATATACAGACCCGATGTTCTAGTCCGCAAGAGGCTCTAGGTGTCAAATATATCAGATTGGATGAAACTGCAACCTATCACTTAACTCAGGTTGCAAGATTACCATATACAGACCCTATGTTCTTGTCCGTGCGAGGTTCGAGGTGTCAAATATATCAGATTGGATGAAACCGCAACCTATCACTTAACTCAGGTTGCAAGATTACCATATACAGTCCCGATGTTCTCGTCTGAGCGAGGTTCGAGGTGTCAAATATATCAGATTGGATGAAACTGCAACCTATCACTTAACTCAGGTTGCAAGATTATCATATACATACCTGATGTTCTGGTCCAAGCGAGGTTTTAGGTGTCAAATATATCAGATTCAATGAAACTGCAACCTATCACTTAACTCAAGTTGCAAGATTACCATATATATACAGACCCGACGTTCTCTTCTAAGCGAGGTTCGAGGTGTCAAATATATCAGATTGGATGAAACTACAACCTATCACTTAACTCAGGTTGCAAGATTACCATATACAGTCCCGATGTTCTCGTCTGAGCGAGGTTCGAGGTGTCAAATATATCATATTGGATGAAACTGCAACCTATCACTTAACTCAGGTTGCAAGATTACCATATACATACCTGATGTTCTGGTCCAAGCGAGGTTCTAGGTGTCAAATATAACAGATTGGCTGAAACTGCAACCTATCACTTAACTCAAGTTGCAAGATTACCATATACAGACCCGATGTTCTAGTCCGCGCGAGGCTCTAGGTTTCAAATATATCAGATTGGATGAAACTTCAACCTATCACTTAACCCAGGTTGCAAGATTACCATATACAATCCCGATGTTCTCGTCCGAGCGAGGTTAGAGGTGTCAAATATATCAAATTGGATGAAACTGCAACCTATCACTTAACTCAGGTTGCAAGATTACCATATACAGATCCAATATTCTAGTCCGCGCGAGGTTCTAGGTGTCAAATATATCAGATTGGATGAAACTTCAACCTATCACTTAACTCAGGTTGCAAGATTGTTCTGGTCCGCGTGAGGTCCGGGGTGTGAAATATATCATATTGGATGAAACCGCAACCTATTAGAGAACTCAGGTTGCAAGATTACCATATACAGACACGATGTTCTCGTCCGAGCGAGGTTCGAGGTGTCAAATATATCAGATTGGTTGAAACTGCAACCTATCACTTAACTCAGGTTGCAATATTACCATATACAGACCCGATGTTCTAGTCCGCGCGAGGTTCTAGGTGTCAAATATATCAGATTGGATGAAACTTTACCCTATCACTTAACTCAGTTTGCAAGATTACCATATACAGACCCGATGTTCTCGTCGGGGCGAGGTTCGAGGTGTCAAATATATCAGATTGGATAAAACTGCAATTTCACTTAACTCAGGTTACAAGATTACCTTATACAGACTCGATGTTCTCGTCGGGGAGAGGTTCGAGGTGTCAAATATATCAGATTGGATGAAACCGCAACCTATCACTTAACGCAGTTTGCAAGATTACCATAAACAGACCCGATGCTCTGGTCCGCGCGAGATTCTAGGTTTCAAATATATCAGATTGGATGAAACTGCAACCTATCACTTAACTCAGGTTGCAAGATTACCATATACAGTCCTGATGTTCTCGTCCGAGCGAGATTCGAGGTGTCAAATATATCAGATTGGATGAAACTGCAACCTATCACTTAACTCAGGTTGCAAGATTACCATATACAGACCCGATGTTCTAGTCCGCGCGAGGTTCTAGGTGTCAAATATATCAGATTGGATGAAACTTTAACCTATCACTTAACTCAGTTTGCAAGATTACCATGTACAGACCCGATGTTCTCGTCGGGGAGAGGTTCGAGGTGTCAAATATATCAGATTGGATAAAACTGCAATTATCACTTAACTCAGGTTGCAAGATTACCATATACAGACTCGATGTTCTCGTCGGGGAGAGGTTCGAGGTGTCAAATATATCAGATTGGATGAAACCGCAACCTATCACTTAACGCAGTTTGCAAGATTACCATAAACAGACCCGATGCTCTGGTCCGCGCGAGATTCTAGGTTTCAAATATATCAGATTGGATGAAACTGCAACCTATCACTTAACTCAGGTTGCAAGATTACCATATACAGTCCCGATGTTCTCGTCCGAGCGAGATTCGAGGTGTCAAATATATCAGATTGGATGAAACTGCAACCTATCACTTAACTCAGGTTGCAAGATTACCATATACAGACCCGATGTTCTAGTCCGCGCGAGGTTCTAGGTGTCAAATATATCAGATTGGATGAAACTTTAACCTATCACTTAACTCAGTTTGCAAGATTACCATGTACAGACCCGATGTTCTCGTCGGGGCGAGGTTCGAGGTGTCAAATATATCAGATTGGATAAAACTGCAATTATCACTTAACTCAGGTTGCAAGATTACCATATACAGACTCGATGTTCTCGTCGGGGAGAGGTTCGAGGTGTCAAATATATCAGATTGGATGAAACCGCAACCTATCACTTAACTCAGGTTGCAAGATTACCATATACAGTCCCGATGTTCTCGTCTGAACGAGGTTCGAGGTGTCAAATATATCAGATTGGATGAAAGCGCAACCTATCACTTAACTCAGGTTGCAATATTACCATATAGAGACCTGATGTTCTGGTCAAAGCGAGGTTCTAGGTGTCAAATATATCAGATTGGATGAAACTGCAACCTATCACTTAACTCAGGTTACAAGATTACCATATACAGACCCGATGTTCTAGTCCGCGCGAGGTTCTAGGTGTCAAATATATTATATTGGATGAAACTTCAACCTATCACTTAACTCAGGTTGCAAGATTACCATATACAATCCCGATGTTCTCGTATGAGCGAGGTTCGAGGTTCAAATATATCAGATTGGATGAAACTGCAACCTATCACTTAACTCAGGTTGCAAGATTACCATATACAGACCCGATGTTCTAGTCCGTGCGAGGTTCGAGGTGTCAAATATATCAGATTGGATGAAAGCGCAACCTATCATTTAACTCAGGTTGCAAGATTACCATATACAGTCCCGATGTTCTCGTCTGAGCGAGGTTCGAGATGTTAAATATATCAGATTGGATGAAACTGCAACCTATCACTTAACTCATGTTGCAAGATTACCATATACATACCTGATGTTCTGGTCCAAGCGAGGTTCTAGGTGTCAAATATATCAGATTGGATGAAACTGCAACCTATCACTTAACTCAAGTTGCAAGATTGTTCTGGTCCACGCGAGGTTTGAGGTGTGAAAAATATCATATTGGATGAAACCGCAACCTATTACTTAACTCAGGTTGCAAGATTACCATATACAGACACGATGTTCTCGTCCGAGCGAGGTTCGAGGTGTCAAATATATCAGATTGGTTGAAACTGCAACCTATCACTTAACTCAGGTTGCAAGATTACCATATACAGTCCCGATGTTCTCGTCCGAGCGAGATTCGAGGTGTCAAATATATCAGATTGGATGAAACTCCAACCTATCACTTAACTCAGGGTGCAAGATTACCATATAAAGACCCGATGTTCTAGTCCGTGCGAGGTTCTAGGTGTCCAATATATCAGATTGGATGAAACTTCAACCTATCACTTAACTCAGGTTGCAAGATTACCATATACAGACCCGATGTTCTCGTCGGGGAGAGGTTCGACGTGTCAAATATATCAGATTGGATGAAACTGCAACTATCACTTAACTCAGGTTGCAAGATTACCATATACAGACTCGATGTTCTCGTCGGGGAGAGGTTCGAGGTGTCAAATATATCAGATTGGATGAAACCGCAACCTATCACTTAACGCAGGTTGCAAGATTACCATAAACAGACCCGATGTTCTGGTCCGCGCGAGATTCTAGGTTTCAAATATATCAGATTGGATGAAACTGCAACCTATCACTTAACTCAGGTTGCAAGATTACCATATACAGACCCGATATCTGGTCAGCACGAGGTTCGAGGTGTCAAATATATCAGATTGGATGAAACTGCAACTTATCA
>NC_039358.1:220250873-220262657 GCF_003573695.1 Papaver somniferum
TTACCATATACAATCCCGATGTTCTCGTATGAGCGAGGTTCGAGGTTCAAATATATCAGATTGGATGAAACTGCAACCTATCACTTAACTCAGGTTGCAAGATTACCATATACAGACCCGATGTTCTAGTCCGTGCGAGGTTCGAGGTGTCAAATATATCAGATTGGATGAAAGCGCAACCTATCATTTAACTCAGGTTGCAAGATTACCATATACAGTCCCGATGTTCTCGTCTGAGCGAGGTTCGAGATGTTAAATATATCAGATTGGATGAAACTGCAACCTATCACTTAACTCATGTTGCAAGATTACCATATACATACCTGATGTTCTGGTCCAAGCGAGGTTCTAGGTGTCAAATATATCAGATTGGATGAAACTGCAACCTATCACTTAACTCAAGTTGCAATATTACCATATACAGACCCGATGTTCTAGTCCGCGCGAGGCTCCCAGTGTCAAATATATCAGATTGGATGAAACTGCAACCTATCACTTAACTCAGGTTGCAAGATTACCATATACAGACCCGATGTTCTGGTCCGTGCGAGGTTCGAGGTGTCAAATATATCAGATTGGATGAAACCACAACCTATCACTTAACTCAGGTTGCAAGATAACCATATACAGTCCCGATGTTCTCGTCTGAGCGAGGTTCGAGGTGTCAAATATATCAGATTGGATGAAACTGCAACCTATCACTTAACTCAGGTTGCATGATTACCATATACATACCTATTATTCTGATCCAAGCGAGGTTCTAGGTGTCAAATATATCAGATTGGATGAAACTGCAACCTATCACTTAACTCAAGTTGCAAGATTACCATATACAGACCCGATGTTCTGGTCCGTGCGAGGTTCGAGGTGTCAAATATATCATATTGGATGAAACTTCAACCTATCACTTAACTCAGGTTGCAAGATTACCATATACAATCCCGGTGTTCTCGTCCGAGCGAGGTTCGAGGTGTCAAATATATAAGATTGGATGAAACTGCAACCTATCACTTAACTCAGGTTGCAAGATTACCATATACAGACCCAATATTCTAGTCCACGCGAGGTTCTAGGTGTCAAATATATCAGATTGGATGAAACTTCAACCTATCACTTACCTCAGGTTGCAAGATTGTTCTGGACCACGCGAGGTTTGAGGTGTGAAAAATATCATATTGGATGAAACCGCAACCTATTACTTAACTCAGGTTGCAAGATTACCATATACAGACACGATGTTCTCGTCCGAGCGAGGTTCGAGGTGTCAAATATATCAGATTGGTTGAAACTGCAACCTATCACTTAACTCAGGTTGCAAGATTACCATATACAATCCCGATGTTCTCGTCCGAGCGAGATTCGAGGTGTCAAATATATCAGATTGGATGAAACTCCAACCTATCACTTAACTCAGGGTGCAAGATTACCATATAAAGACCCGATGTTCTAGTCCGTGCGAGGTTCTAGGTGTCCAATATATCAGATTGGATGAAACTTCAACCTATCACTTAACTCAGGTTGCAAGATTACCATATACAGACCCGATGTTCTCGTCGGGGAGAGGTTCGACGTGTCAAATATATCAGATTGGATGAAACTGCAACTATCACTTAACTCAGGTTGCAAGATTACCATATACAGACTCGATGTTCTCGTCGGGGAGAGTTTCGAGGTGTCAAATATATCAGATTGGATGAAACCGCAACCTATCACTTAACGCAGGTTGCAAGATTACCATAAACAGACCCGATGTTCTGGTCCGCGCGAGATTCTAGGTTTCAAATATATCAGATTGGATGAAACTGCAACCTATCACTTAACTCAGGTTGCAAGATTACCATATACAGACCCGATATCTGGTCAGCACGAGGTTCGAGGTGTCAAATATATCAGATTGGATGAAACTGCAACTTATCACTTAACTTAGGTTGCAAGATTACCATATACAGACCCGATGTTCCGGTCGGCGCGAGGTTCGATGTGTCAAATATATCAGATTTAATGAAACGGCAACCTATCACTTAAATCAGGTTGCAAGATTAGCATATACAGTCCCGATGTTCTCGTTCGTGCGAGGTTCGAGGTGTCAAATATATCAGATTGGATGAAACTGCAACCTATCACTTAACTCAGGTTGCAAGATTACCATATACAGACCCAATATTCTAGTCCGCGCGAGGTTCGAGGTGTCAAATATATCAGATTGGATGAAACTTCAACCTATCACTTAACTCAGGTTGCAAGATTGTTCTGGTCCGCGCGAGGTTCGAGGTGTGAAATATATCATATTGGATGAAACCACAACCTATTACTTAACTCAGGTTGCAAGATTACCATATACAGACACGATGTTCTCGTCCGAGCGAGGTTCGAGGTGTCAAATATATCAGATTGGTTGAAACTGCAAAATATCACTTAACTCAGGTTGCAAGATTACAATATACAGTTCTGATGTTCTCGTCCGAGCGAGATTCGAGGTGTCAAATATATCAGATTGGATGAAATTGCAACCTATCACTTAACTCAGGTTGCAAGATTACCATATACAGACCCGATGTTCTAAACCGCGCGAGGTTCTAGGTGTCAAATATATCAGATTTGATGAAACTTCAACCTATCACTTAACTCAGGTTGCAAGATTACCATATACAGACCCGATGTTCTCGTCGGGGCGAGGTTCGAGGTGTCAAATATATCAGATTGGATGAAACTGCAACTATCACTTAACTCAGGTTGCAAGATTACCATATAATGACTCGATGTTCTCGTCGGGGAGAGGTTCGAGGTGTCAAATATATAAGATTGGATGAAACCGCAACCTATCACTTAACGCAGGTTGCAAGATTACCATAAACAGACCCGATGCTCTGGTCCGCGCGAGATTCTAGGTTTTAAATATATCAGATTGGATGAAACTGCAACCTATCACTTAACTCAGGTTGCAAGATTACCATATACAGACCCGATATCTGGTCAGCACGAGGTTCCAGGTGTCAAATATATCAGATTGGATGAAACTGCAACCTATCACTTAACTCAGGTTGCAAGATTACCATACACAGACCCGATGTTCTGGTCCGCGCGAGGTTCGAGGTGTCAAATATATTAGATTGGATGAAACCGCAACCTATCACTTAACTCAGGTTGCAAGATTACCATATACAGACCCGATATCTGGTCAGCACGAGGTTCCAGGTGTGAAATATATCAGATTGGATGAAACTGCAACCTATCACTTAACTCAGGTTGCAAGATTACCATATACAGTCCCGATGTTTTCGTCCGAGCGAGGTTCTAGGTGTCAAATATATCAGATTGGATGAAACTGCAACCTATCACTTAAGTTAGGTTGCAAGATTACCATATACAGACCCGATGTCTGGTCCGTACGAGGTTCGAGGTGTCAAATATATCAGATTGGATGAAACCGCAACCTATCACTTAACTCAGGTTGCAAGATTACCATATACAGTCTCTATGTTCTCGTCTGAGCGAGGTTCGAGGTGTCAAATATATCAGATTGGATGAAAGCGCAACCTATCACTTAACTCAGGTTGCAATATTACCATATAGAGACCTGATGTTCTGGTCAAAGCGAGGTTCTAGGTGTCAAATATATCAGATTGGATGAAACTGCAACCTATCACTTAACTCAGGTTACAAGATTACCATATACAGACCCGATGTTCTAGTCCGCGCGAGGTTCTAGGTGTCAAATATATTATATTGGATGAAACTTCAACCTATCACTTAACTCAGGTTGCAAGATTACCATATACAATCCCGATGTTCTCGTCTGAGCGAGGTTCGAGGTTCAAATATATCAGATTGGATAAAACTGCAACCTATCACTTAACTCAGGTTGCAAGATTACCATATACAGACCCGATGTTCTAGTCCGTGCGAGGTTCGAGGTGTCAAATATATCAGATTGGATGAAAGCGCAACCTATCACTTAACTCAGGTTGCAAGATTACCATATACAGTCCCGATGTTCTCGTCTGAGCGAGGTTCGAGGTGTTAAATATATCAGATTGGATGAAACTGCAACCTATCACTTAACTCATGTTGCAAGATTACCATATACATACCTGATGTTCTGGTCCAAGCGAGGTTATAGGTGTCAAATATATCAGATTGGATGAAACTGCAACCTATCACTTAACTCAAGTTGCAATATTACCATATACAGACCCGATGTTGTAGTCCGCGCGAAGCTCCCGGTGTCAAATATATCAGATTGGATGAAACTGCAACCTATCACTTAACTCAGGTTGCAAGATTACCATATACAGACCCGATGTTCTGGTCCGTGCGAGGTTCGAGGTGTAAAATATATCAGATTGGATAAAAACCACAACCTATCACTTAACTCAGGTTGCAAGATTACCATATACAGTCCCGATGTTCTCGTCTAAGCGAGGTTCGAGGTGTCAAATATATCTGATTGGATGAAACTGCAACCTATCACTTAACTCAGGTTGCATGATTACCATATACATTCCTATTATTCTGATCCAAGCGAGGTTCTAGGTGTCAAATATATCAGATTGGATGAAACTGCAACCTATCACTTAACTCAAGTTGCAAGATTACCATATACAGACCCGATGTTCTGGTCCGTGCGAGGTTCGAGGTGTCAAATATATCAAATTGGATGAAACTTCAACCTATCACTTAACTCAGGTTGCAAGATTACCATATACAATCCCGGTGTTCTCGTCCGAGCGAGGTTCGAGGTGTCAAATATATCAGATTGGATGAAACTGCAACCTATCACTTAACTCAGGTTGCAAGATTACCATATACAGACCCAATATTCTAGTCCACGCGAGGTTCTAGGTGTCAAATATATCAGATTGGATGAAACTTCAACCTATCACTTAACTCAGGTTGCAAGATTGTTCAGGTCCACGCGAGGTTTGAGGTGTGAAATATATCATATTGGATGAAACCGCAACCTATTACTTAACTCAGGTTGCAAGATTACCATATACAGACACGATCTCGTCCGAGCGAGGTTCGAGGTGTCAAATATATCAGATTGGTTGAAACTGCAACCTATCACTTAACTCAGGTTGCAAGATTACCATATACAGTCCCGATGTTCTCGTCCGAGCGAGATTCGAGGTGTCAAATATATCAGATTGGATGAAACTCCAACCTATCACTTAACTCAGGGTGCAAGATTACCATATACAGACCCGATGTTCTAGTCCGCGCGAGGTTCTAGGTGTCAAATATATCAGATTGGATGAAACTTCAACCTATCACTTAACTCAGGTTGCAAGATTACCATATACAGACCCGATGTTCTCGTCGGGGAGAGGTTCGACGTGTCAAATATATCAGATTGGATGAAACTGCAACTATCACTTAACTCAGGTTGCAAGATTACCATATACAGACTCGATGTTCTCGTCGGGGAGAGGTTCGAGGTGTCAAATATATCAGATTGGATGAAACCGCAACCTATCACTTAACGCAGGTTGCAAGATTACCATAAACAGACCCGATGTTCTGGTCCGCGCGAGATTCTAGGTTTCAAATATATCAGATTGGATGAAACTGCAACCTATCACTTAACTCAGGTTGCAAGATTACCATATACAGACCCGATATCTGGTCAGCACGAGGTTCGAGGTGTCAAATATATCAGATTGGATGAAACTGCAACTTATCACTTAACTTAGGTTGCAAGATTACCATATACAGACCCGATGTTCCGGTCGGCGCGAGGTTCGATGTGTCAAATATATCAGATTTAATGAAACGACAACCTATCACTTAAATCAGGTTTCAAGATTAGCATATACAGTCCCGATGTTCTCGTCCGTGCGAGGTTCGAGGTGTCAAATATATCATATTGGATGAAACTGCAACCTATCACTTAACTCAGGTTGCAAGATTACCATATACAGACCCAATATTCTAGTCCGCGCGAGGTTCGAGTTGTCAAATATATCAGATTGGATGAAACTTCAACCTATCACTTAACTCAGGTTGCAAGATTGTTCTGGTCCGCGCGAGGTTCGAGGTGTGAAATATATCATATTGGATGAAACCACAACCTATTACTTAACTCAGGTTGCAAGATTACCATATACAGACACGATGTTCTCGTCCGAGCGAGGTTCGAGGTGTCAAATATATCAGATTGGTTGAAACTGCAAAATATCACTTAACTCAGGTTGCAAGATTACAATATACAGTTCCGATGTTCTCGTCCGAGCGAGATTCGAGGTGTCAAATATATCAGATTGGATGAAACTGCAACCTATCACTTAACTCAGGTTGCAAGATTACCATATACAGACTCGATGTTCTAAACCGCGTGAGGTTCTAGGTGTCAAATATATCAGATTTGATGAAACTTCAACCTATCACTTAACTCAGGTTGCAAGATTACCATATACAGACCCGATGTTCTCGTCGGGGCGAGGTTCGAGGTGTCAAATATATCAGATTGGATGAAACTGCAACTATCACTTAACTCAGGTTGCAAGATTACCATATACTTACTCGATGTTCTCGTCGGGGAGAGGTTTGAGGTGTCAAATATATCAGATTGGATGAAACCGCAACCTATCACTTTACACAGGTTGCAAGATTACCATAAACAGACCCGATGCTCTGGTCCGCGCGAGATTATAGGTTTCAAATATATCAGATTGGATGAAACTGCAACCTATCACTTAACTCAGGTTGCAAGATTACCATATACAGACCCGATATCTGGTCAGCACGAGGTTCCAGGTGTCAAATATATCAGATTGGATGAAACTGCAACCTATCACTTAACTCAGGTTGCAAGATTACCATATACAGACCCGATGTTCTGGTCCGCGCGAGGTTCGAGGTGTCAAATATATTAGATTGGATGAAACCGCAACCTATCACTTAACTCAGGTTGCAAGATTAGCATATACAGTCCCGATGTTCTCGTCCGAGTGAGGTTCGAGGTGTCAAATATATCAGATTGGATGAAACTGCAACCTATCACTTAACTTAGGTTGCAAGATTACCATATACAGACCCGATGTCTAGTCCGTGAGAGGTTCGATGTGTCAAATATATCAGATAGGATGAAACCGCAACCTATCACTTAACTCAGGTTGCAAGATTAACATATACAGTCCCGATGTTCTCGTCTGAGCGAGGTTCGAGGTGTCAAATATATCAGATTGGATGAAACTTAAACCTATCACTTAACTCAGGTTGCAAGATTACCATATACAGACCTGATGTTCCGGTCCAAGCGAGGTTCTAGGTGTCAAATATATCATATTGGATGAAACTGCAACCTATCACTTAACTGAGGTTGCAAGATTACCATATAAAAAACCGATGTTCTAGTCCGCACGAGGTTCTAGGTGTGAAATATATCAGATTGGATGAAACTTCAACCTATAACTTAACTCAGGTTGCAAGATTACCATATACAATCCCGATGTTCTCGTCCGAGCGAGGTTCGAGGTTCAAATATATCAGATTGGATGAAACTGCAACCTATCACTTAACTCAGGTTACAAGATTACCATATACAGACCCGATGTTCTGGTCCGTGCGAGGTCCGAGGTGTCATATATATCAGATTGGATGAAACCGCAACCTATCACTTAACTCAGGTTGCAAGATTACAATATACAGTCCCGATGTTCTCGTCTGAGCGAGGTTCGAGGTGTCAAATATATCAGATTGGATGAAACTTCAACCTATCACTTAACTCAGGTTGCAAGATTACCATATACAATCCCGGTGTTCTCGTCCGAGTGAGGTTCGAGGTGTCAAATATATCAGATTGGATGAAACTGCAACCTATCACTTAACTCAGGTTGCAAGATTACCATATACAGACCCAATAATCTAGTCCGCGCGAGGTTCTAGGTGTCAAATATATCAAATTGGATGAAACTTCAACCTATCACTTAACTCAGGTTGCAAGATTGTTCTTGTCCAAGCGAGGTTTGAGGTGTGAAATATATCATATTGGATGAAACCGCAACCTATTACTTAACTCAGGTTGCAAGATTACCATATACAGACACGATGTTCTCGTCTGAGCGAGGTTCGAGGTGTCAAATATATCAGATTGGTTGAAACTGCAACCTATCACTTAACTCAGGTTGCAAGATTACCATATACAGTCCCGATGTTCTCGTCCGAGCGAGATTCTAGGTGTCAAATATATCAGATTGGATGAAACTGCAACCTATCACTTAACTCAGGTTGCAACATTACCATATACAGACCCGATGTTCTAGTCCACGCGAGGTTCTAGGTGTCAAATATATCACATTGGATGAAACTTCAACCTATTACTTAACTCAGGTTGCAAGATTACCATATACATACCCGATGTTCTCGTCCGAGCGAGGTTCGAGGTGTCAAATATATCAGATTGGATGAAACTGCAACCTATCACTTAACTCAGGTTGCAAGATTACCATATACAGACCCAATAATCTAGTCTGCGCGAGGTTCTAGTTGTCAAATATATCAAATTGGATGAAACTTCAACCTATCACTTAACTCAGGTTGCAAGATTGTTCTTGTCCACGCGAGGTTTGAGGTGTGAAATATATCATATTGGATGAAACCGCAACCTATTACTTAACTCAGGTTGCAAGATTACCATATACAGACACGATGTTCTAAACCGCGCGAGGTTCTAGGTGTCAAATATATCTGATTGGATGAAACTACAACTATCACTTAACTCATGTTGCAAGATTGCCATATACTGACTCGATGTTCTCGTCGGGGAGAGGTTCGAGGTGTCAAATATATCAGATTGGATGAAACCGCAACCTATCACTTAACGCAGGTTGCAAGATTACCATAAACAGACCCGATGCTCTGGTCCGCGCGAGATTCTAGGTTTCAAATATATCAGATTGGATGAAACTGCAACCTATCACTTAACTCAGGTTGCAAGATTACCATATACAGACCCGATATCTGGTCAGCACGAGGTTCGAGGTGTCAAATATATCAGATTGGATAAAACTGCAACCTATCACTTAACTCAGGTTGCAAGATTACCATATACAGACCCGATGTTCTGGTCCGCGCGAGGTTCGAGGTGTCAAATATATCATATTGGATGAAACCGCAACCTATCACTTAACTCAGGTTGCAAAATTAGCATATACAGTCCCTATGTTCTCGTCCGAGCGAGGTTCGAGGTGTCAAATATATCAGATTGGATGAAACTGCAACCTATCACTTAACTTAGGTTGCAAGATTACCATATACAGACCCGATGTCTAGTCCGTGAGAGGTTCGAGGTGTCAAATATATCAGATTGGATGAAACCGCAACCTATCACTTAACTCAGGTTGCAAGATTACCATATACCGTCCCGATATTCTCGTCTGAGCGAGGTTCGAGGTGTCAAATATATCATTTTGGATGAAACTTCAACCTATCACTTAACTCAAGTTGCAAGATTACCATATACAGACCCGATGTTCTAGTCCGCGCGAGGCTCTAGGTGTCAAATATATCAGATTGGATGAAACTTCAACCTATCACTTAACTCAGGTTGCAAGATTACCATATACAATCCCGGTGTTCTCGTCCGAGCGAGGTTCGAGGTGTCAAATATATCAGATTGGATGAAACTGCAACCTATCACTTAACTCAGGTTGCAAGATTACCATATACAGACCCAATAATCTAGTCCGCGCGAGGTTCTAGGTATCAAATATATCAGATTTGATGAAACTTCAACCTATCACTTAACTCAGGTTGCAAGATTACCATATACAAACCCGATGTTCTGGTCCGTGCGAGGTCCGAGGTGTCATATATATCAGATTGGATGAAACCGCAACCTATCACTTAACTCAGGTTGCAAGATTACCATATACAGTCCCGATGTTCTCGTCTGAGCGAGGTTCGAGGTGTCAAATATATCAGATTGGATGAAACTGCAACCTATCACTTAACTCAGGTTGCAAGATTACCATATACATTCCTGATGTTCTGGTCCAAACGAGGTTCTAGGTGTCAAATATATCAGATTGGATGAAACTGCAACCTATCACTTAACTCAGGTTGCAAGATTACCATATAGAAAACCGATGTTCTAGTCCGCGCGAGGTTCTAGGTGTCAAATATATCAGATTGGATGAAACTGCAACCTATCACTTAACTCAGGTTGCAAGATTACCATATACAATCCCGATGTTCTCGTCCGAGCGAGGTTCGAGGTTCAAATATATCAGATTGGATGAAACTTCAACCTATCACTTAACTCAGGTTGCAAGATTACCATATACAGACCTGATGTTCCGGTCCAAGCGAGGTTCTAGGTGTCAAATATATCAGATTGGATGAAACTGCAACCAATCACTTAACTCAGGTTGCAAGATTACCATATACAAAACCGATGTTCTAGTCCGCGCGAGGTTCTAGGTGTCAAATATATCATATTGGATGAAACTTCAACCTATCACTTAACTCAGGTTGCAAGATTACCATATACAATCCCGATGTTCTCGTCCGAGCGAGGTTCGAGGTTCAAATATATCAGATTGGATGAAACTGCAACCTATCACTTAACTCAGGTTGCAATATTACCATATACAGACCCAATGTTCTGGTCCGTGCGAGGTCCGAGGTGTCATATATATCATATTGGATGAAACCGCAACCTATCACTTAACTCAGGTTGCAATATTACCATATACAGTCCCGATGTTCTCGTCTGAGCGAGGTTCGAGGTGTCAAATATATCAGATTGGATGAAACTGCAACCTATCACTTAACTCAGGTTGCAAGATTACCATATACATTCCTGATGTTCTGGTCCAAACGAGGTTCTAGGTGTCAAATATATCAGATTGGATGAAACTGCAACCTATCACTTAACTCAAGTTGCAAGATTACCATATACAGACCCGATGTTCTAGTCCGCGCGAGGCTCTAGGTGTCAAATATATCAGATTGGATGAAACTTAAACCTATCACTTAACTCAGGTTGCAAGATTACCATATACAATCCCGGTGTTCTCGTCCGAGCGAGGTTCGAGGTGTCAAATATATCAGATTGGATGAAACTGCAACCTATCACTTAACTTAGGTTGCAAGATTACCATATACAGACCCGATGTCTAGTCCGTGAGAGGTTCGAGGTGTCAAATATATCAGATTGGATGAAACCGCAACCTATCACTTAACTCAGGTTGAAAGATTACCATATACAGTCCCGATGTTCTCATCCGAGCGAGGTTTGAGGTTCAAATATATCATATTGGATGAAACTGCAACTTATCACTTAACTCAGGTTGCAAGATTACCATATACAGACCCAATGTTCTCGTCCGAGCGAGGTTCGAGGTTCAAATATATCAGATTGGATGAAACTGCAACCTATCACTTAACTCAGGTTGCAAGATTACCATATACAGACCCAATGTTCTGGTCCGTGCGAGGTCCGAGGTGTCATATATATCAGATTGGATGAAACCGCAACCTATCACTTAACTCAGGTTGCAAGATTACCATATACAGTCCCGATGTTCTCGTCTGAGCGAGGTTCGAGGTGTCAAATATATCAGATTGGATGAAACTGCAACCTATCACTTAACTCAGGTTGCAAGATTACCATATACATTCCTGATGTTCTGGTCCAAACGAGGTTCTAGGTGTCAAATATATCAGATTGGATGAAACTGCAACCTATCACTTAACTCAGGTTGCAAGATTACCATATAGAAAACCGATGTTCTAGTCCGCGCGAGGTTCTAGGTGTCAAATATATCAGATTGGATGAAA
>NC_039358.1:220264285-220288177 GCF_003573695.1 Papaver somniferum
CAACCTATCACTTAACTCAGGTTGCAAGATTACCATATACAGACCTGATGTTCCGGTCCAAGCGAGGTTCTAGGTGTCAAATATATCAGATTGGATGAAACTGCAACCAATCACTTAACTCAGGTTGCAAGATTACCATATACAAAACCGATGTTCTAGTCCGCGCGAGGTTCTAGGTGTCAAATATATCAGATTGGATGAAACTGCAACCTATCACTTAACTCAAGTTGCAAGATTACCATATACAGACCCGATGTTCTAGTCCGCGCGAGGCTCTAGGTGTCAAATATATCAGATTGGATGAAACTTAAACCTATCACTTAACTCAGGTTGCAAGATTACCATATACAATCCCGGTGTTCTCGTCCGAGCGAGGTTCGAGGTGTCAAATATATCAGATTGGATGAAACCGCAACCTATCACTTAACTCAGGTTGCAAGATTACCATATACAGACCCAATAATCTAGTCTGCGCGAGGTTCTAGGTGTCAAATATATCAGATTGGATGAAACTTCAACCTATCACTTAACTCAGGTTGCAAGATTGCCATATACTGACTCGATGTTCTCATCGGGGAGAGGTTCGAGGTGTCAAATATATCAGATTGGATGAAACCGCAACCTATCACTTAACGCAGGTTGTAAGATTACCATAAACAGACCCGATGCTCTGGTCCGCGCGAGATTCTAGGTTTCAAATATATCAGATTGGATGAAACTGCAACCTATCACTTAACTCAGGTTGCAAGATTACCATATACAGACCCGATATCTGGTCAGCACGAGGTTCGAGGTGTCAAATATATCAGATTGGATGAAACTGCAACCTATCACTTAACTCAGGTTGCAAGATTACCATATACAGACCCGATGTTCTGGTCCGCACGAGGTTCGAGGTGTCAAATATATCAGATTGGATGAAACCGCAACCTATCACTTAACTCAGGTTGCAAGATTAGCATATACAGTCCCTATGTTCTCGTCCGAGCGAGGTTCGAGGTGTCAAATATATCAGATTGGATGAAACGGCAACCTATCCCTTAACTTAGGTTGCAAGATTACCATATACAGACCCGATGTCTAGTCCGTGAGAGGTTCGAGGTGTCAAATATATCAGATTGGATGAAACCGCAACCTATCACTTAACTCAGGTTGAAAGATTACCATATACAGTCCCGATGTTCTCATCTGAGTGAGGTTCGAGGTGTCAAATATATCAGATTGGATGAAACTTCAACCTATCACTTAACTCAGGTTGCAAGATTACCATATACAGACCTGATGTTCCGGTCCAAGCGAGGTTCTAGGTGTCAAATATATCAGATTGGATCAAACTGTAACCTATCACTTAACTCAGGTTGCAAGATTACCATATACAAAACCGATGTTCTAGTCCGCGCGAGGTTCTAGGTGTCAAATATATCATATTGGATGAAACTTCAACCTATCACTTAACTCAGGTTGCAAGATTACCATATACAATCCCGATGTTCTCGTCCGAGCGAGGTTCGAGGTTCAAATATATCAGATTGGATGAAACTGCAACCTATCACTTAACTCAGGTTGCAAGATTACCATATACAGACCCGATGTTCTGGTCCGTGCGAGGTCCGAGGTTTCATATATATCAGATTGGATGAAACCGCAACCTATCACTTAACTCAGGTTGCAAGATTACCATATACAGTCCCGATGTTCTCGTCTGAGCGAGGTTCTAGGTGTCAAATATATCAGATTGGATGAAACCGCAACCTATCACTTAACTCAGGTTGCAAGATTACCATATACAGACCCGATGTTCTGGTCCAAACGAGGTTCTAGGTGTCAAATATATCAGATTGGATGAAACTGCAACCTATCACTTAACTCATGTTGCAAGATTACCATATACAGACCCGATGTTCTAGTCCGCGCGAGGCTCTAGGTGTCAAATATATCAGATTGGATGAAACTTAAACCTATCACTTAACTCAGGTTGCAAGATTACCATATACAATCCCGGTGTTCTCGTCCGAGCGAGGTTCGAGGTGTCAAATATATCAGATTGGATGAAACTGCAACCTATCACTTAACTCAGGTTGCAAGATTACCATATACAGACCCAATAATCTAGTCTGCGCGAGGTTCTAGGTGTCAAATATATCAGATTGGATGAAACCGCAACCTATCACTTAACTCAGGTTGCAAGATTACCATATACAGACCCGATGTTCTGGTCCAAACGAGGTTCTAGGTGTCAAATATATCAGATTGGATGAAACTGCAACCTATCACTTAACTCAAGTTGCAAGATTACCATATACAGACCCGATGTTCTAGTCCGCGCGAGGCTCTAGGTGTCAAATATATCAGATTGGATGAAACTTAAACCTATCACTTAACTCAGGTTGCAAGATTACCATATACAATCCCGGTGTTCTCGTCCGAGCGAGGTTCGAGGTGTCAAATATATCAGATTGGATGAAACTGCAACCTATCACTTAACTCAGGTTGCAAGATTACCATATACAGACCCAATAATCTAGTCTGCGCGAGGTTCTAGGTGTCAAATATATCAGATTGGATGAAACTTCAACCTATCACTTAACTCAGGTTGCAAGATTGTTCTTGTCCATGCGAGTTTTGAGGTGTGAAATATATCATATTGGATGAAACCGCAACCTATTACTTAACTCAGGTTGCAAGATTACCATATACAGACACGATGTTCTAAACCGCGCGAGGTTCTAGGTGTCAAATATATCAGATTGGATGAAACTTCAACCTATCACTTAACTCAGGTTGCAAGATTACCATATACAAAACCGATGTTCTAGTCCGCGCGAGGTTCTAGGTGTCAAATATATCATATTGGATGAAACTTCAACCTATCACTTAACTCAGGTTGCAAGATTACCATATACAATCCCGATGTTCTCGTCCGAGCGAGGTTCGAGGTTCAAATATATCAGATTGGATGAAACTGCAACCTATCACTTAACTCAGGTTGCAAGATTACCATATACAGACCCAATGTTCTGGTCCGTGCGAGGTCCGAGGTGTCATATATATCAGATTGGATGAAACCGCAACCTATCACTTAACTCAGGTTGCAAGATTACCATATACAGTCCCGATGTTCTCGTCTGAGCGAGGTTCGAGGTGTCAAATATATCAGATTGGATGAAACTGCAACCTATCACTTAACTCAGGTTGCAAGATTACCATATACATTCCTGATGTTCTGGTCCAAACGAGGTTCTAGGTGTCAAATATATCAGATTGGATGAAACTGCAACCTATCACTTAACTCAGGTTGCAAGATTACCATATACAGACCCGATGTTCTAGTCCGCGCGAGGCTCTAGGTGTCAAATATATCAGATTGGATGAAACTTAAACCTATCACTTAACTCAGGTTGCAAGATTACCATATACAATCCCGGTGTTCTCGTCCGAGCGAGGTTCGAGGTGTCAAATATATCAGATTGGATGAAACTGCAACCTATCACTTAACTCAGGTTGCAAGATTACCATATACAGACCCAATAATCTAGTCTGCGCGAGGTTCTAGGTGTCAAATATATCAGATTGGATGAAACTTCAACCTATCACTTAACTCAGGTTGCAAGATTGTTCTTGTCCATGCGAGTTTTGAGGTGTGAAATATATCATATTGGATGAAACCGCAACCTATTACTTAACTCAGGTTGCAAGATTACCATATACAGACACGATGTTCTAAACCGCGCGAGGTTCTAGGTGTCAAATATATCAGATTGGATGAAACTTCAACCTATCACTTAACTCAGGTTGCAAGATTACCATATACAAAACCGATGTTCTAGTCCGCGCGAGGTTCTAGGTGTCAAATATATCATATTGGATGAAACTTCAACCTATCACTTAACTCAGGTTGCAAGATTACCATATACAATACCGATGTTCTCGTCCGAGCGAGGTTCGAGGTTCAAATATATCAGATTGGATGAAACTGCAACCTATCACTTAACTCAGGTTGCAAGATTACCATATACAGACCCAATGTTCTGGTCCGTGCGAGGTCCGAGGTGTCATATATATCAGATTGGATGAAACCGCAACCTATCACTTAACTCAGGTTGCAAGATTACCATATACAGTCCCGATGTTCTCGTCTGAGCGAGGTTCGAGGTGTCAAATATATCAGATTGGATGAAACTGCAACCTATCACTTAACTCAGGTTGCAAGATTACCATATACATTCCTGATGTTCTGGTCCAAACGAGGTTCTAGGTGTCAAATATATCAGATTTGATGAAACTGCAACCTATCACTTAACTCAAGTTGCAAGATTACCATATACAGACCCGATGTTCTAGTCCGCGCGAGGCTCTAGGTGTCAAATATATCAGATTGGATGAAACTTAAACCTATCACTTAACTCAGGTTGCAAGATTACCATATACAATCCCGGTGTTCTCGTCCGAGCGAGGTTCGAGGTGTCAAATATATCAGATTGGATGAAACTGCAACCTATCACTTAACTCAGGTTGCAAGATTACCATATACAGACCCAATAATCTAGTCTGCGCGAGGTTCTAGGTGTCAAATATATCAGATTGGATGAAACTTCAACCTATCACTTAACTCAGGTTGCAAGATTGTTCTTGTCCACGCGAGGTTTGAGGTGTGAAATATATCATATTGGATGAAACCGCAACCTATTACTTAACTCAGGTTGCAAGATTACCATATACAGACACGATGTTCTAAACCGCGCGAGGTTCTAGGTGTCAAATATATCAGATTGGATGAAACTTCAACCTATCACTTAACTCAGGTTGCAAGATTACCATATACAAAACCGATGTTCTAGTCCGAGCGAGGTTCGAGGTTCAAATATATCAGATTGGATGAAACTGCAACCTATCACTTAACTCAGGTTGCAAGATTACCATATACAGACCCAATGTTCTGGTCCGTGCGAGGTCCGAGGTGTCATATATATCAGATTGGATGAAACCGCAACCTATCACTTAACTCAGGTTGCAAGATTACCATATACAGTCCCGATGTTCTCGTCTGAGCGAGGTTCGAGGTGTCAAATATATCAGATTGGATGAAACTGCAACCTATCACTTAACTCAGGTTGCAAGATTACCATATACATTCCTGATGTTCTGGTCCAAACGAGGTTCTAGGTGTCAAATATATCAGATTGGATGAAACTGCAACCTATCACTTAACTCAGGTTGCAAGATTACCATATAGAAAACCGATGTTCTAGTCCGCGCGAGGTTCTAGGTGTCAAATATATCAGATTGGATGAAACTGCAACCTATCACTTAACTCAGGTTGCAAGATTACCATATACAATCCCGATGTTCTCGTCCGAGCGAGGTTCGAGGTTCAAATATATCAGATTGGATGAAACTTCAACCTATCACTTAACTCAGGTTGCAAGATTACCATATACAGACCTGATGTTCCGGTCCAAGCGAGGTTCTAGGTGTCAAATATATCAGATTGGATGAAACTGCAACCAATCACTTAACTCAGGTTGCAAGATTACCATATACAAAACCGATGTTCTAGTCCGCGCGAGGTTCTAGGTGTCAAATATATCATATTGGATGAAACTTCAACCTATCACTTAACTCAGGTTGCAAGATTACCATATACAATCCCGATGTTCTCGTCCGAGCGAGGTTCGAGGTTCAAATATATCAGATTGGATGAAACTGCAACCTATCACTTAACTCAGGTTGCAATATTACCATATACAGACCCAATGTTCTGGTCCGTGCGAGGTCCGAGGTGTCATATATATCATATTGGATGAAACCGCAACCTATCACTTAACTCAGGTTGCAATATTACCATATACAGTCCCGATGTTCTCGTCTGAGCGAGGTTCGAGGTGTCAAATATATCAGATTGGATGAAACTGCAACCTATCACTTAACTCAGGTTGCAAGATTACCATATACATTCCTGATGTTCTGGTCCAAACGAGGTTCTAGGTGTCAAATATATCAGATTGGATGAAACTGCAACCTATCACTTAACTCAAGTTGCAAGATTACCATATACAGACCCGATGTTCTAGTCCGCGCGAGGCTCTAGGTGTCAAATATATCAGATTGGATGAAACTTCAACCTATCACTTAACTCAGGTTGCAAGATTACCATATACAATCCCGGTGTTCTCGTCCGAGCGAGGTTCGAGGTGTCAAATATATCAGATTGGATGAAACTGCAACCTATCACTTAACTCAGGTTGCAAGATTACCATATACAGACCCAATAATCTAGTCCGCGCGAGGTTCTAGGTATCAAATATATCAGATTTGATGAAACTTCAACCTATCACTTAACTCAGGTTGCAAGATTACCATATACAAACCCGATGTTCTGGTCCGTGCGAGGTCCGAGGTGTCATATATATCAGATTGGATGAAACCGCAACCTATCACTTAACTCAGGTTGCAAGATTACCATATACAGTCCCGATGTTCTCGTCTGAGCGAGGTTCGAGGTGTCAAATATATCAGATTGGATGAAACTGCAACCTATCACTTAACTCAGGTTGCAAGATTACCATATACATTCCTGATGTTCTGGTCCAAACGAGGTTCTAGGTGTCAAATATATCAGATTTGATGAAACTGCAACCTATCACTTAACTCAAGTTGCAAGATTACCATATACAGACCCGATGTTCTAGTCCGCGCGAGGCTCTAGGTGTCAAATATATCAGATTGGATGAAACTTAAACCTATCACTTAACTCAGGTTGCAAGATTACCATATACAATCCCGGTGTTCTCGTCCGAGCGAGGTTCGAGGTGTCAAATATATCAGATTGGATGAAACTGCAACCTATCACTTAACTCAGGTTGCAAGATTACCATATACAGACCCAATAATCTAGTCTGCGCGAGGTTCTAGGTGTCAAATATATCAGATTGGATGAAACTTCAACCTATCACTTAACTCATGTTGCAAGATTGCCATATACTGACTCGATGTTCTCATCGGGGAGAGGTTCGAGGTGTCAAATATATCAGATTGGATGAAACCGCAACCTATCACTTAACGCTGGTTGCAAGATTACCATAAACAGACCCGATGCTCTGGTCCGCGCGAGATTCTAGGTTTCAAATATATCAGATTGGATGAAACTGCAACCTATCACTTAACTCAGGTTGCAAGATTACCATATACAGACCCGATATCTGGTCAGCACGAGGTTCGAGGTGTCAAATATATCAGATTGAATGAAACTGCAACCTATCACTTAACTTAGGTTGCAAGATTACCATATACAGACCTGATGTTCTCGTCCGAGCGAGGTTCGAGGTGTCAAATATATCAGATTTAATGAAACTGCAACCTATCACTTAAATCAGGTTGCAAGATTAGCATATACACACCCGATGTTCTAGTCCGTGCGAGGTTCTAGGTGTCAAATATATCATATTGGATGAAACTTCAACCTATCACTTAACTCAGGTTGCAAGATTACCATATACAGACACGATGTTCTCGTCCGAGTGAGGTTCGAGGTGTCAAATATATCAGATTGGTTGAAACTGCAAAATATCACTTAACTCAGGTTGCAAGATTACAATATACAGTCCCGATGTTCTCGTCCGAGCGAGATTCGAGGTGTCAAATATATCAGATTGGATGAAACTGCAACCTATCACTTAACTCAGGTTGCAAGATTACTATGTACAGACCCGATGTTCTAAACCGCGCGAGGTTCTAGGTGTCAAATATGTCAGATTGGATGAAACTTCAACCTATCACTTAACTCAGGTTGCAAGATTACCATATACAGACCCGATGTTCTCGTCAGGGCGAGGTTCGAGATGTCAAATATATCAGATTGGATGAAACTGCAACTATCACTTAACTCAGGTTGCAAGATTACCATATACAGACTCGATGTTCTCGTCGGGGAGAGGTTCGAGGTGTCAAATATATCAGATTGGATGAAACCGCAACCTATCACTTAATGCAGGTTGCAAGATTACCATATACAGACCCGATGCTCTGGTCCGCGCGAGATTCTAGGTTTCAAATATATCAGATTGGATGAAAGTGCAACCTATCACTTAACTCAGGTTGCAAGATTACCATATACAGACCCGCTATCTGGTCAGCACGAGGTTCGAGGTGTCAAATATATCAGATTGGATGAAACTGCAACCTATCACTTAACTCAGGTTGCTAGATTACCATATACAGACCCGATGTTCTGGTCCGCGCGAGGTTCGAGGTGTCAAATATATCAGATTGGATGAAACCGCAACCTATCACTTAACTCAGGTTGCAAGATTAGCATATACAGTCCCGATGTTCTCGTCCGAGCGAGGTTCGAGGTGTCAAATATATCAGATTGGATGAAACTGCAACCTAGCACTTAACTTAGGTTGCAAGATTACCATATACAGACCCGATGTCTAGTCCGTGAGAGGTTCGAGGTGTCAAATATATCAGATTGGATGAAACCGCAACCTATCATTTAACTCAGGTTGCAAGATTACCATATACAGTCCCGATGTTCTCGTCTGGGCGAGGTTCGAGGTGTCAAATATATCATATTGGATGAAACTTCAACCTATCACTTAACTCAAGTTGCAAGATTACCATATACAGACCCGATGTTCTAGTCCGCGCGAGGCTCTAAGTGTCAAATATATCAGATTGGATGAAACTGCAACCTATCACTTAACTCAGGTTGCAAGATTACCATATACAGACCCAATAATCTAGTCCGCGCGAGGTTCTAGGTGTCACATATATCAGATTGGATGAAACTTCAACCTATCACTTAACTCAGGTTGCAAGATTACCATATACAAACCCGATGTTCTGGTCCGTGCGAGGTCCGAGGTGTCATATATATCAGATTGGATGAAACCGCAACCTATCACTTAACTCAGGTTGCAAGATTACCATATACAGTCCCGATGTTCTCGTCTGAGCGAGGTTCGAGGTGTCAAATATATCAGATTGGATGAAACTGCAACCTATCACTTAACTCAGGTTGCAAGATTACCATATACATACCTGATGTTCTGGTCCAAACGAGGTTCTAGGTGTCAAATATATCAGATTTGATGAAACTTCAACCTATCACTTAACTCAGGTTGCAAGATTACCATATACAAACCCGATGTTCTGGTCCGTGCGAGGTCCGAGGTGTCATATATATCAGATTGGATGAAACCGCAACCTATCACTTAACTCAGGTTGCAATATTACCATATACAGACCCGATGTTCTAGTCCACGCGAGGTTCTAGGTGTCAAATATATCAGATTGGATGAAACTTCAACCTATAACTTAACTCAGGTTACAAGATTACCATATACATACCCGATGTTCTCGTCGGGGAGAGGTTCGAGGTGTCAAATATATCAGATTGGATGAAACTGCAACTATCACTTAACTCAGGTTGCAAGATTACCATATACAGACTCGATGTTCTCGTCGGGGAGAGGTTCGAGGTGTCAAATATCAGATTGGATGAAACCGCAACCTATCACTTAACGCAGGTTGCAAGATTACCATAAACAGACCCGATGCTCTGGTCCGCGCGAGATTCTAGGTTTCAAATATATCAGATTGGATGAAACTGCAACCTATCACTTAACTCAGGTTGCAAGATTACCATATACAGACCCGATATCTGGTCAGCACGAGGTTCGAGGTGTCAAATATATCAGATTGGATGAAACTGCAACCTATCACTTAACTCAGGTTGCAAGATTACCATATACAGACCCGATGTTCTGGTCCGCACGAGGTTCGAGGTGTCAAATATATCAGATTGGATGAAACCGCAACCTATCACTTAACTCAGGTTGCAAGATTAGCATATACAGTCCCTATGTTCTCGTCCGAGCGAGGTTCGAGGTGTCAAATATATCAGATTGGATGAAACGGCAACCTATCCCTTAACTTAGGTTGCAAGATTACCATATACAGACCCGATGTCTAGTCCGTGAGAGGTTCGAGGTGTCAAATATATCAGATTGGATGAAACCGCAACCTATCACTTAACTCAGGTTGAAAGATTACCATATACAGTCCCGATGTTCTCATCTGAGTGAGGTTCGAGGTGTCAAATATATCAGATTGGATGAAACTTCAACCTATCACTTAACTCAGGTTGCAAGATTACCATATACAGACCTGATGTTCCGGTCCAAGCGAGGTTCTAGGTGTCAAATATATCAGATTGGATCAAACTGTAACCTATCACTTAACTCAGGTTGCAAGATTACCATATACAAAACCGATGTTCTAGTCCGCGCGAGGTTCTAGGTGTCAAATATATCATATTGGATGAAACTTCAACCTATCACTTAACTCAGGTTGCAAGATTACCATATACAATCCCGATGTTCTCGTCCGAGCGAGGTTCGAGGTTCAAATATATCAGATTGGATGAAACTGCAACCTATCACTTAACTCAGGTTGCAAGATTACCATATACAGACCCGATGTTCTGGTCCGTGCGAGGTCCGAGGTTTCATATATATCAGATTGGATGAAACCGCAACCTATCACTTAACTTAGGTTGCAAGATTACCATATACAGTCCCGATGTTCTCGTCTGAGCGAGGTTCTAGGTGTCAAATATATCAGATTGGATGAAACCGCAACCTATCACTTAACCCAGGTTGCAAGATTACCATATACAGACCCGATGTTCTGGTCCAAACGAGGTTCTAGGTGTCAAATATATCAGATTGGATGAAACTGCAACCTATCACTTAACTCAAGTTGCAAGATTACCATATACAGACCCGATGTTCTAGTCCGCGCGAGGCTCTAGGTGTCAAATATATCAGATTGGATGAAACTTAAACCTATCACTTAACTCAGGTTGCAAGATTACCATATACAATCCCGGTGTTCTCGTCCGAGCGAGGTTCGAGGTGTCAAATATATCAGATTGGATGAAACTGCAACCTATCACTTAACTCAGGTTGCAAGATTACCATATACAGACCCAATAATCTAGTCTGCGCGAGGTTCTAGGTGTCAAATATATCAGATTGGATGAAACCGCAACCTATCACTTAACTCAGGTTGCAAGATTACCATATACAGACCCGATGTTCTGGTCCAAACGAGGTTCTAGGTGTCAAATATATCAGATTGGATGAAACTGCAACCTATCACTTAACTCAAGTTGCAAGATTACCATATACAGACCCGATGTTCTAGTCCGCGCGAGGCTCTAGGTGTCAAATATATCAGATTGGATGAAACTTCAACCTATCACTTAACTCAGGTTGCAAGATTACCATATACAATCCCGGTGTTCTCGTCCGAGCGAGGTTCGAGGTGTCAAATATATCAGATTGGATGAAACTGCAACCTATCACTTAACTCAGGTTGCAAGATTACCATATACAGACCCAATTATCTAGTCCGCGCGAGGTTCTAGGTGTCAAATATATCAGATTGGATGAAACTTCAACCTATCACTTAACTCAGGTTGCAAGATTGTTCTTGTCCACGCGAGGTTTGAGGTGTGAAATATATCATATTGGATGAAACCGCAACCTATTACTTAACTCAGGTTGCAAGATTACCATATACAGACACGATGTTCTCGTCTGAGCGAGGTTCGAGGTGTCAAATATATCAGATTGGTTGAAACTACAACCTATCACTTAACTCAGGTTGCAAGATTACCATATACAGTCCCGATGTTCTCGTCCGAGCGAGATTCGAGGTGTCAAATATATCAGATTGGATGAAACTGCAACCCATCACTTAACTCAGGTTGCAAGATTACCATATACAGACCCGATGTTCTAGTCCCCGCGAGGTTCTAGGTGTCAAATATATCAGATTGGATGAAACCGCAAACTATCACTTAACTCAGGTTGCAAGATTACCATATACAGACCCGATGTTCTCGTCGGGGAGAGGTTCGAGGTGTCAAATATATCAGATTGGATGAAACTGCAACTATCACTTAACTCAGGTTGCAAGATTACCATATACAAACCCGATGTCTAGTCCGTGAGAGGTTCGAGGTGTCAAATATATCAGATTGGATAAAACCGCAACCTATCACTTAACTCTGGTTGCAAGATTACCATATACAGTCCCGATGTTCTCGTCTGAGCGAGGTTCGAGGTGTCAAATATATCAGATTGGATGAAACTTCAACCTATCACTTAACTCAGGTTGCAAGATTACCATATACAGACCTGATGTTCCGGTCCAAGCGAGGTTCTAGGTGTCAAATATATCAGATTGGATCAAACTGTAACCTATCACTTAACTCAGGTTGCAAGATTACCATTTACAAAACCGATGTTCTAGTCCGCGCGAGGTTCTAGGTGTCAAATATATCAGATTGGATGAAACTTCAACCTATCACTTAACTCAGGTTGTAAGATTACCATATACAATCCCGATGTTCTCGTCCGAGCGAGGTTCGAGGTTCAAATATATCAGATTGGATGAAACTGCAACCTATCACTTAACTCAGGTTGCAAGATTACCATATACAGACCCGATGTTCTGGTCCGTGCGAGGTCCGAGGTGTCATATATATCAGATTGGATGAAACTGCAACCTATCACTTAACTCAGGTTGCAAGATTACCATATACAGACCCGATGTTCTAGTCCACGCGAGGTTCTAGGTGTCAAATATATCAGATTGGATGAAACCGCAACCTATCACTTAACTCAGGTTGCAAGATTACCATATACAGACCCGATGTTCTCGTCGGGGAGAGGTTCGAGGTGTCAAATATATCATATTGGATGAAACTGCAACTATCACTTAACTCAGGTTGCAAAATTACCATATACAGACCCGATGTCTAGTCCGTGAGAGGTTCGAGGTGTCAAATATATCAGATTGGATGAAGCCGCAACCTATCACTTAACTCAGGTTGCAAGATTACCATATACAGTCCCGATGTTCTCGTCTGAGCGAGGTTCGAGGTGTCAAATATATCAGATTGGATGAAACTTCAACCTATCACTTAACTCAGGTTGCAAGATTACCATATACAGACCTGATGTTCCGGTCCAAGCGAGGTTCTAGGTGTCAAATATATCAGATTGGATGAAACTGCAACCTATCACTTAACTCAGGTTACAAGATTACCATATACAAAACCGATGTTCTAGTCCGCGCGAGGTTCTAGGTGTCAAATATATCAGATTGGATGAAACTGCAACCTATCACTTAACTCAGGTTGCAAGATTACCATATACAATCCCGATGTTCTCATCCGAGCGAGGTTCGAGGTTCAAATATATCAGATTGGATGAAACTTCAACCTATCACTTAACTCAGGTTGCAAGATTACCATATACAGACCTGGTGTTCCGGTCCAAGCGAGGTTCTAGGTGTCAAATATATCAGATTGGATGAAACTACAACCTATCACTTACCTCAGGTTGCAAGATTACCATATACAAAACCGATGTTCTAGTCCGCGCGAGGTTCTAGGTGTCAAATATATCATATTGGATGAAACTTCAACCTATCACTTAACTCAGGTTGCAAGATTACCATATACAATCCCGATGTTCTCGTCCGAGCGAGGTTCGAGGTTCAAATATATCAGATTGGATGAAACTGCAACCTATCACTTAACTCAGGTTGCAATATTACCATATACAGACCCAATGTTCTGGTCCGTGCGAGGTCCGAGGTGTCATATATATCATATTGGATGAAACCGCAACCTATCACTTAACTCAGGTTGCAATATTACCATATACAGTCCCGATGTTCTCGTCTGAGCGAGGTTCGAGGTGTCAAATATATCAGATTGGATGAAACTGCAACCTATCACTTAACTCAGGTTGCAAGATTACCATATACATTCCTGATGTTCTGGTCCAAACGAGGTTCTAGGTGTCAAATATATCAGATTGGATGAAACTGCAACCTATCACTTAACTCAAGTTGCAAGATTACCATATACAGACCCGATGTTCTAGTCCGCGCGAGGCTCTAGGTGTCAAATATATCAGATTGGATGAAACTTCAACCTATCACTTAACTCAGGTTGCAAGATTACCATATACAATCCCCGTGTTCTCGTCCGAGCGAGGTTCTAGGTGTCAAATATATCAGATTGGATGAAACTGCAACCTATCACTTAACTCAGGTTGCAAGATTACCATATACAGACCCAATAATCTAGTCTGCGCGAGGTTCTAGGTGTCAAATATATCAGATTGGATGAAACTTCAACCTATCACTTAACTCAGGTTGCAAGATTGTTCTTGTCCACGCGAGGTTTGAGGTGTGAAATATATCATATTGGATGAAACCGCAACCTATTACTTAACTCAGGTTGCAAGATTACCATATACAGACACGATGTTCTAAACCGCGCGAGGTTCTAGGTGTCAAATATATCAGATTGGATGAAACTTAAACCTATCACTTAACTCAGGTTGCAAGATTACCATATACAATCCCGGTGTTCTCGTCCGAGCGAGGTTCGAGGTGTCAAATATATCAGATTGGATGAAACTGCAACCTATCACTTAACTCAGGTTGCAAGATTACCATATACAGACCCAATAATCTAGTCTGCGCGAGGTTCTAGGTGTCAAATATATCAGATTGGATGAAACCGCAACCTATCACTTAACTCAGGTTGCAAGATTACCATATACAGACCCGATGTTCTGGTCCAAACGAGGTTCTAGGTGTCAAATATATCAGATTGGATGAAACTGCAACCTATCACTTAACTCAAGTTGCAAGATTACCATATACAGACCCGATGTTCTAGTCCGCGCGAGGCTCTAGGTGTCAAATATATCAGATTGGATGAAACTTCAACCTATCACTTAACTCAGGTTGCAAGATTACCATATACAATCCCGGTGTTCTCGTCCGAGCGAGGTTCGAGGTGTCAAATATATCAGATTGGATGAAACTGCAACCTATCACTTAACTCAGGTTGCAAGATTACCATATACAGACCCAATTATCTAGTCCGCGCGAGGTTCTAGGTGTCAAATATATCAGATTGGATGAAACTTCAACCTATCACTTAACTCAGGTTGCAAGATTGTTCTTGTCCACGCGAGGTTTGAGGTGTGAAATATATCATATTGGATGAAACCGCAACCTATTACTTAACTCAGGTTGCAAGATTACCATATACAGACACGATGTTCTCGTCCGAGCGAGGTTCGAGGTGTCAAATATATCAGATTGGTTGAAACTGCAACCTATCACTTAACTCAGGTTGCAAGATTACCATATACAGTCCCGATGTTCTCGTCCGAGCGAGATTCGAGGTGTCAAATATATCAGATTGGATGAAACTGCAACCTATCACTTAACTCAGGTTGCAAGATTACCATATACAGACCCGATGTTCTAGTCCACGCGAGGTTCTAGGTGTCAAATATATCAGATTGGATGAAACCGCAACCTATCACATAACTCAGGTTGCAAGATTACCATATACAGACCCGATGTTCTCGTCGGGGAGAGGTTCGAGGTGTCAAATATATCAGATTGGATGAAACTGCAACTATCACTTAACTCAGGTTGCAAGATTATCATATACAAACCCGATGTCTAGTCCGTGAGAGGTTCGAGGTGTCAAATATATCAGATTGGATGAAACTGCAACCTATCACTTAACTCAGGTTGCAAGATTACCATATACAGTCCCGATGTTCTCGTCTGAGCGAGGTTCGAGGTGTCAAATATATCAGATTGGATGAAACTTCAACCTATCACTTAACTCAGGTTGCAAGATTACCATATACAGACCCGATGTTCCGGTGCAAGCGAGGTTCTAGGTGTCAAATATATCAGATTGGATGAAACTGTAACCTATCACTTAACTCAGGTTGCAAGATTACCATATACAAAACCGATGTTCTACTCCGCGCGAGGTTCTAGGTGTCAAATATATCAGATTGGATGAAACTTCAACCTATCACTTAACTCAGGTTGTAAGATTACCATATACAATCCCGATGTTCTCGTCCGAGCGAGGTTCGAGGTTCAAATATATCAGATTGGATGAAACTGCAACCTATCACTTAACTCAGGTTGCAAGATTACCATATACAGACCCGATGTTCTGGTCCGTGCGAGGTCCGAGGTGTCATATATATCAGATTGGATGAAACTGCAACCTATCACTTAACTCAGGTTGCAAGATTACCATATACAGACCCGATGTTCTAGTCCACGCGAGGTTCTAGGTGTCAAATATATCAGATTGGATGAAACCGCAACCTATCACTTAACTCAGGTTGCAATATTACCATATACAGACCCGATGTTCTCGTCGGGGAGAGGTTCGAGGTGTCAAATATATCATATTGGATGAAACTGCAACTATCACTTAACTCAGGTTGCAAGATTACCATATACAGACCCGATGTCTAGTCCGTGAGAGGTTCGAGGTGTCAAATATATCAGATTGGATGAAACCGCAACCTATCACTTAACTCAGGTTGCAAGATTACCATATACAGTCCCGATGTTCTCGTCTAAGCGAGGTTCGAGGTGTCAAATATATCAGATTGGATGAAACTTCAACCTATCACTTAACTCAGGTTGCAAGATTACCATATACAGACCTGATGTTCCGGTCCAAGCGAGGTTCTAGGTGTCAAATATATCAGATTGGATGAAACTGCAACCTATCACTTAACTCAGGTTGCAAGATTACCATATACAAAACCGATGTTCTAGTCCGCGCGAGGTTCTAGGTGTCAAATATATCAGATTGGATGAAACTGCAACCTATCACTTAACTCAGGTTGCAAGATTACCATATACAATCCCGATGTTCTCATCCGAGCGAGGTTCGAGGTTCAAATATAACAGATTGGATAAAACTGCAACCTATCACTTAACTCAGGTTGCAAGATTACCATATACAGACCCGATGTTCTGGTCCGTGCGAGGTCCGAGGTGTCATATATATCAGATTGGATGAAACCGCAACCTATCACTTACCTCAGGTTGCAAGATTACCATATACAGTCCCGATGTTCTGGTCCGTGCGAGGTTCGAGGTTTCAAATATATCAGATTGGATGAAACCACAACCTATCACTTAACTCAGATTGCAAGATTACCATATACAGTCCCGATTTTCTCGTCTGAGCGAGGTTCGAGGTGTCAAATATATCAGATTGGATGAAACTGCAACCTATCACTTAACTCAGGTTGCATGATTACCATATACATACCTATTGTTCTGGTCCAAGCGAGGTTCTAGGTGTCAAATATATCAGATTGGATGAAACTGCAACCTATCACTTAACTCAAGCTGAAAGATTACCATATACAGACCCGATGTTCTAGTCCGCGCGAGGCTCTAGGTGTCAAATATATCAGATTGGATGAAACTTCAACCTATCACTTAACTCAGGTTGCAAGATTACCATATACAGTCCCGATGTTCTCGTCCGAGCGAGATTCGAGGTGTCAAATATATCAGATTGGATGAAACTGCAACCTATCACTTAACTCAGGTTGCAAGATTACCATATACAGACCCAATAATCTAGTCCGCGCGAGGTTCTAGGTGTCAAATATATCAGATTGGATGAAACTTCAACCTATCACTTAACTCAGGTTGCAAGATTGTTCTTGTCCACGCGAGGTTTGAGGTGTGAAATATATCATATTGGATGAAACCGCAACCTATTACTTAACTCAGGTTGCAAGATTACCATATACAGACACGATATTCTCGTCCGAGCGAGGTTCGAGGTGTCAAATATATCAGATTGGTTGAAACTGCAACCTATCACTTAACTCAGGTTGCAAGATTACCATATACAGTCCCGATGTTCTCGTCCGAGCGAGATTCGAGGTGTCAAATATATCAGATTGGATGAAACTGCAACCTATCACTTAACTCAGGTTGCAATATTACCATATACAGACCCGATGTTCTAGTCCACGCGAGGTTCTAGGTGTCAGATATATCAGATTGGATGAAACTTCAACCTACAACTTAACTCAGGTTGCAAGATTACCATATACAGACCCGATGTTCTCGTCGGGGAGAGGTTCGAGGTGTCAAATATATCAGATTGGATGAAACTGCAACTATCACTTAACTCAGGTTGCAAGATTACCATATACAGACTCGATGTTCTCGTCGGGGAGAGGTTCGAGGTGTCAAATATCAGATTGGATGAAACCGCAACCTATCACTTAACGCAGGTTGCAAGATTACCATAAACAGACCCGATGCTCTGGTCCGCGCGAGATTCTAGGTTTCAAATATATCAGATTGGATGAAACTGCAACCTATCACTTAACTCAGGTTGCAAGATTACCATATACAGACCCGATATCTGGTCAGCACGAGGTTCGAGGTGTCAAATATATCAGATTGGATGAAACTGCAACCTATCACTTAACTTAGGTTGCAAGATTACCATATACAGACCTGATGTTCTGGTCCGCGCGAGGTTCGATGTGTCAAATATATCAGATTTAATGAAACTGCAACCTATCACTTAAATCAAGTTGCAAGATTAGCATATACAGTCCCGATGTTCTCGTCCGTGCGAGGTTCGAGGTGTGAAATATATCATATTGGATGAAACCGTAACCTATTACTTAACTCAGGTTGCAGGATTACCATATACAGACACGATGTTTTCGTCCGAGTGAGGTTCGAGGTGTCAAATATATAAGATTGGTTGAAACTGCAAAATATCACTTAACTCAGGTTGCAAGATTACAATATACAGTCCCGATGTTCTCGTCCGAGCGAGATTCGAGGTGTCAAATATATCAGATTGGATGAAACTGCAACCTATCACTTAACTCAGGTTGCAAGATTACTATGTACAGACCCGATGTTCTAAACCGCGCGAGGTTCTAGGTGTCAAATATGTCAGATTGGATGAAACTTCAACCTATCACTTAACTCAGGTTGCAAGATTACCATATACAGACCCGATGTTCTCGTCAGGGCGAGGTTCGAGATGTCAAATATATCAGATTGGATGAAACTGCAACTATCACTTAACTCAGGTTGCAAGATTACCATATACAGACTCGATGTTCTCGTCGGGGAGAGGTTCGAGGTGTCAAATATATCAGATTGGATGAAACCGCAACCTATCACTTAATGCAGGTTGCAAGATTACCATATACAGACCCGATGCTCTGGTCCGCGCGAGATTCTAGGTTTCAAATATATCAGATTGGATGAAAGTGCAACCTATCACTTAACTCAGGTTGCAAGATTACCATATACAGACCCGCTATCTGGTCAGCACGAGGTTCGAGGTGTCAAATATATCAGATTGGATGAAACTGCAACCTATCACTTAACTCAGGTTGCTAGATTACCATATACAGACCCGATGTTCTGGTCCGCGCGAGGTTCGAGGTGTCAAATATATCAGATTGGATGAAACCGCAACCTATCACTTAACTCAGGTTGCAAGATTAGCATATACAGTCCCGATGTTCTCGTCCGAGCGAGGTTCGAGGTGTCAAATATATCAGATTGGATGAAACTGCAACCTAGCACTTAACTTAGGTTGCAAGATTACCATATACAGACCCGATGTCTAGTCCGTGAGAGGTTCGAGGTGTCAAATATATCAGATTGGATGAAACCGCAACCTATCATTTAACTCAGGTTGCAAGATTACCATATACAGTCCCGATGTTCTCGTCTGGGCGAGGTTCGAGGTGTCAAATATATCATATTGGATGAAACTTCAACCTATCACTTAACTCAAGTTGCAAGATTACCATATACAGACCCGATGTTCTAGTCCGCGCGAGGCTCTAAGTGTCAAATATATCAGATTGGATGAAACTGCAACCTATCACTTAACTCAGGTTGCAAGATTACCATATACAGACCCAATAATCTAGTCCGCGCGAGGTTCTAGGTGTCACATATATCAGATTGGATGAAACTTCAACCTATCACTTAACTCAGGTTGCAAGATTACCATATACAAACCCGATGTTCTGGTCCGTGCGAGGTCCGAGGTGTCATATATATCAGATTGGATGAAACCGCAACCTATCACTTAACTCAGGTTGCAAGATTACCATATACAGTCCCGATGTTCTCGTCTGAGCGAGGTTCGAGGTGTCAAATATATCAGATTGGATGAAACTGCAACCTATCACTTAAATCAAGTTGCAAGATTACCATATACAGACCCGATGTTCTAGTCCGCAAGAGGCTCTAGGTGTCAAATATATCAGATTGGATGAAACTGCAACCTATCACTTAACTCAGGTTGCAAGATTACCATATACAGACCCTATGTTCTTGTCCGTGCGAGGTTCGAGGTGTCAAATATATCAGATTGGATGAAACCGCAACCTATCACTTAACTCAGGTTGCAAGATTACCATATAAAGTCCCGATGTTCTCGTCTGAGCGAGGTTCGAGGTGTCAAATATATCAGATTGGATGAAACCGCAACCTATCACTTAACTCAGGTTGCAAGATTACCATATACATACCTGATGTTCTGGTCCAAGCGAGGTTCTAGGTGTCAAATATATCATATTGAACGAAACTGCAACCTATCACTTAACTCAAGTTGCAAGATTACCATATACAGACCCGATGTTCTAGTCCGCGCGAGGCTCTAGGTGTCAAATATATCAGATTGGATGAAACTTCAACCTATCACTTAACTCAGGTTGAAAGATTACCATATATAATCCCGATGTTCTCGTCCGAGCGAGGTTCGAGGTGTCAAATATATCAGATTGGATGAAACTGCAACCTATCACTTAACTCAAGTTGCAAGATTACCATATACAGACCCGATGTTCTAGTCCGCAAGAGGCTCTAGGTGTCAAATATATCAGATTGGATGAAACTGCAACCTATCACTTAACTCAGGTTGCAATATTACCATATACAGACCCGATGTTCTAGTCCACGCGAGGTTCTAGGTGTCAAATATATCAGATTGGATGAAACTTCAACCTATAACTTAACTCAGGTTACAAGATTACCATATACATACCCGATGTTCTCGTCGGGGAGAGGTTCGAGGTGTCAAATATATCAGATTGGATGAAACTGCAACTATCACTTAACTCAGGTTGCAAGATTACCATATACAGACTCGATGTTCTCGTCGGGGAGAGGTTCGAGGTGTCAAATATATCAGATTGGATGAAACCGCAACCTATCACTTAACGCAAGTTGCAAGATTACCATAAACAGACCCGATGCTCTGGTCCGCGCGAGATTCTAGGTTTCAAATATATCAGATTGGATGAAACTGCAACCTATCACTTAACTCAGGTTGCAAGATTACCATATACAGACCCGATATCTGGTCAGCACGAGGTTCGAGGTGTCAAATATATCAGATTGGATGAAACTGCAACTTATCAATTAACTTAGGTTGCAAGATTACCATATACAGACCCGATGTTCCGGTCGGCGCGAGGTTCGATGTGTCAAATATATCAGATTTAATGAAACGGCAACCTATCACTTAAATCAGGTTGCAAGATTAGCATATACAGTCCCGATGTTCTCGTTCGTGCGAGGTTCGAGGTGTCAAATATATCAGATTGGATGAAACTGCAACCTATCACTTAACTCAGGTTGCAAGATTACCATATACAGACCCAATATTCTAGTCCGCGCGAGGTTCGAGGTGTCAAATATATCAGATTGGATGAAACTTCAACCTATCACTTAACTCAGGTTGCAAGATTGTTCTGGTCCGCGCGAGGTTCGAGGTGTGAAATATATCATATTGGATGAAACCACAACCTATTACTTAACTCAGGTTGCAAGATTACCATATACAGACACGATGTTCTCGTCCGAGCGAGGTTCGAGGTGTCAAATATATCAGATTGGTTGAAACTGCAAAATATCACTTAACTCAGGTTGCAAGATTACAATATACAGTTCCGATGTTCTCGTCCGAGCGAGATTCGAGGTGTCAAATATATCAGATTGGATGAAACTGCAACCTATCACTTAACTCAGGTTGCAAGATTACCATATACAGACTCGATGTTCTAAACCGCGTGAGGTTCTAGGTGTCAAATATATCAGATTTGATGAAACTTCAACCTATCACTTAACTCAGGTTGCAAGATTACCATATACAGACCCGATGTTCTCGTCGGGGCGAGGTTCGAGGTGTCAAATATATCAGATTGGATGAAACTGCAACTATCACTTAACTCAGGTTGCAAGATTACCATATACAGACTCGATGTTCTCATCGGGGAGACGTTCGAGGTGTCAGATATATCAGATTGGATGAAACCGCAACCTATCACTTAACTCAGGTTGCAAGATTACCATATACAGTCCCGATGTTATCGTCTGAGCGAGGTTCGAGGTGTCAAATATATCATATTGGATGAAACTTCAACCTATCACTTAACTCAAGTTGCAAGATTACCATATACAGACCCGATGTTCTAGTCCGCGCGAGCCTCTAGGTTTCAAATATATCAGATTGGATGAAACTTCAACCTATCACTTAACTCAGGTTGCAAGATTACCATATACAATCCCGGTGTTCTCGTCCGAGCGAGGTTCGAGGTGTCAAATATATCAGATTGGATGAAACTGCAACCTATCACTTAACTCAAGTTGCAAGATTACCATATACAGACCCGATGTTCTAGTCCGTAAGAGGCTCTAGGTGTCAAATATATCAGATTGGATGAAACTTCAACCTATCACTTAACTCAGGTTGCAAGATTACCATATACAAACCCGATGTTCTGGTCCGTGCGAGGTCCGAGGTGTCATATATATCAGATTGGATGAAACCGCAACCTATCACTTAACTCAGGTTGCAATATTACCATATACAGACCCGATGTTCTAGTCCACGCGAGGTTCTAGGTGTCAAATATATCAGATTGGATGAAACTTCAACCTATAACTTAACTCAGGTTACAAGATTACCATATACAGACCCGATGTTCTCGTCGGGGAGAGGTTCGAGGTGTCAAATATATCACATTGGATGAAACTGCAACTATCACTTAACTCAGGTTGCAAGATTACCATATACAGACTCGATGTTCTCGTCGGGGAGAGGTTCGAGGTGTCAAATATATCAGATTGGATGAAACCGCAACCTATCACTTAACGCAAGTTGCAAGATTACCATAAACAGACCCGATGCTCTGGTCCGCGCGAGATTCTAGGTTTCAAATATATCAGATTGGATGAAACTGCAACCTATCACTTAACTCCGGTTGCAAGATTACCATATACAGACCCGATATCTGGTCAGCACGAGGTTCGAGGTGTCAAATATATCAGATTGAATGAAACTGCAACCTATCACTTAACTTAGGTTGCAAGATTACCATATACAGACCCGATGTTCTGGTCCGCGCGAGGTTCGATGTGTCAAATATATCAGATTTAATGAAACTGCAACCTATCACTTAAATCAGGTTGCAAGATTAGCATATACAGTCCCGATGTTCTCGTCCGTGCGAGGTTCGAGGTGTGAAATATATCATATTGGATGAAACCGCAACCTATTACTTAACTCAGGTTGCAGGATTACCATATACAGACACGATGTTCTCGTCCGAGTGAGGTTCGAGGTGTCAAATATATCAGATTGGTTGAAACTGCAAAATATCACTTAACTCAGGTTGCAAGATTACAATATACAGTCCCGATGTTCTCGTCCGAGCGAGATTCGAGGTGTCAAATATATCAGATTGGATGAAACTGCAACCTATCACTTAACTCAGTTTGCAAGATTACTATGTACAGACCCGATGTTCTAAACCGCGCGAGGTTCTAGGTGTCAAATATGTCAGATTGGATGAAACTTCAACCTATCACTTAACTCAGGTTGCAAGATTACCATATACAGACCCGATGTTCTCGTCAGGGCGAGGTTCGAGATGTCAA
>NC_039358.1:220290197-220297910 GCF_003573695.1 Papaver somniferum
GTTGCAAGATTACCATAAACAGACCCGATGCTCTGGTCCGCGCGAGATTCTAGGTTTCAAATATATCAGATTGGATGAAACTGCAACCTATCACTTAACTCAGGTTGCAAGATTACCATATACAGACCCGATATCTGGTCAGCACGAGGTTCGAGGTGTCAAATATATCAGATTGAATGAAACTGCAACCTATCACTTAACTTAGGTTGCAAGATTACCATATACAGACCTGATGTTCTCGTCCGAGCGAGGTTCGAGGTGTCAAATATATCAGATTTAATGAAACTGCAACCTATCACTTAAATCAGGTTGCAAGATTAGCATATACACACCCGATGTTCTAGTCCGTGCGAGGTTCTAGGTGTCAAATATATCATATTGGATGAAACTTCAACCTATCACTTAACTCAGGTTGCAAGATTACCATATACAGACACGATGTTCTCGTCCGAGTGAGGTTCGAGGTGTCAAATATATCAGATTGGTTGAAACTGCAAAATATCACTTAACTCAGGTTGCAAGATTACAATATACAGTCCCGATGTTCTCGTCCGAGCGAGATTCGAGGTGTCAAATATATCAGATTGGATGAAACTGCAACCTATCACTTAACTCAGGTTGCAAGATTACTATGTACAGACCCGATGTTCTAAACCGCGCGAGGTTCTAGGTGTCAAATATGTCAGATTGGATGAAACTTCAACCTATCACTTAACTCAGGTTGCAAGATTACCATATACAGACCCGATGTTCTCGTCAGGGCGAGGTTCGAGATGTCAAATATATCAGATTGGATGAAACTGCAACTATCACTTAACTCAGGTTGCAAGATTACCATATACAGACTCGATGTTCTCGTCGGGGAGAGGTTCGAGGTGTCAAATATATCAGATTGGATGAAACCGCAACCTATCACTTAATGCAGGTTGCAAGATTACCATATACAGACCCGATGCTCTGGTCCGCGCGAGATTCTAGGTTTCAAATATATCAGATTGGATGAAAGTGGAACCTATCACTTAACTCAGGTTGCAAGATTACCATATACAGACCCGATGTTCTCGTCCGAGCGAGGTTCGAGGTGTCAAATATATCAGATTGGATGAAACCGCAACCTATCACTTAACTCAGGTTGCAAGATTAGCATATACAGTCCCGATGTTCTCGTCCGAGCGAGGTTCGAGGTGTCAAATATATCAGATTGGATGAAACTACAACCTATCACTTAACTTAGGTTGCAAGATTACCATATACAGACCCGATGTTCTGGTCCGCGCGAGGTTCGAGGTGTCAAATATATCAGATTGGATGAAACCGCAACCTATCACTTAACTCAGGTTGCAATATTACCATATACCGTCCCGATATTCTCGTCTGAGCGAGGTTCGAGGTGTCAAATATATCATATTGGATGAAACTTCAACCTATCACTTAACTCAAGTTGCAAGATTACCATATACAGACCCGATGTTCTAGTCCGTGCGAGGCTCTAGGTGTCAAATATATCAGATTGGATGAAACTTCAACCTATCACTTAACTCAGGTTGCAAGATTACCATATACAATCCCGGTGTTCTCGTCCGAGCGAGGTTCGAGGTGTCAAATATATCAGATTGGATGAAACTGCAACCTATCACTTAACTCAGGTTGCAAGATTACCATATACAGACCCAATAATCTAGTCCGCGCGAGGTTCTAGGTGTCAAATATATCAGATTTGATGAAACTTCAACCTATCACTTAACTCAGGTTGCAAGATTACCATATACAAACCCGATGTTCTGGTCCGTGCGAGGTCCGAGGTGTCATATATATCAGATTGGATGAAACCGCAACCTATCACTTAACTCAGGTTGCAAGATTACCATATACAGTCTCGATGTTCTCGTCTGAGCGAGGTTCGAGGTGTCAAATATATCAGATTGGATGAAACTGCAACCTATCACTTAACTCAGGTTGCAAGATTACCATATACATACCTGATGTTCTGGTCCAAACGAGGTTCTAGGTGTCAAATATATCAGATTTGATGAAACTTCAACCTATCACTTAACTCAGGTTGCAAGATTACCATATACAAACCCGATGTTCTGGTCCGTGCGAGGTCCGAGGTGTCATATATATCAGATTGGATGAAACCGCAACCTATCACTTAACTCAGGTTGCAAGATTACCATATACAGTCCCGATGTTCTCGTCTGAGCGAGGTTCGAGGTGTCAAATATATCAGATTGGATGAAACTGCAACCTATCACTTAACTCAGGTTGCAAGATTACCATATACATACCTGATGTTCTGGTCCAAACGAGGTTCTAGGTGTCAAATATATCAGATTTGATGAAACTTCAACCTATCACTTAACTCAGGTTGCAAGATTACCATATACAAACCCGATGTTCTGGTCCGTGCGAGGTCCGAGGTGTCATATATATCAGATTGGATGAAACCGAAACCTATCACTTAACTCAGGTTGCAAGATTACCATATACAGTCCCGATGTTCTCGTCTGAGCGAGGTTCGAGGTGTCAAATATATCAGATTGGATGAAACTGCAACCTATCACTTAACTCAAGTTGCAAGATTACCATATACAGACCCGATGTTCTAGTCCGCAAGAGGCTCTAGGTGTCAAATATATCAGATTGGATGAAACTGCAACCTATCACTTAACTCAGGTTGCAAGATTACCATATACAGACCCGATGTTCTTGTCTGTGCGAGGTTCGAGGTGTCAAATATATCAGATTGGATGAAACCGCAACCTATCACTTAACTCAGGTTGCAAGATTACCATATAAAGTCCCGATGTTCTCGTCTGAGCGAGGTTCGAGGTGTCAAATATATCAGATTGGATGAAACTGCAACCTATCACTTAACTCAGGTTGCAAGATTACCATATACATGCCTGATGTTCTGGTCCAAGCGAGGTTCTAGGTGTCAAATATATCAGATTGAACGAAACTGCAACCTATCACTTAACTCAAGTTGCAAGATTACCATATACAGACCCGATGTTCTAGTCCGCGCGAGGCTCTAGGTGTCAAATATATCAGATTGGATGAAACTTCAACCTATCACTTAACTCAGGTTGAAAGATTACCATATATAATCCCGATGTTCTCGTCCGAGCGAGGTTCGAGGTGTCAAATATATCAGATTGGATGAAACTGCAACCTATCACTTAACTCAAGTTGCAAGATTACCATATACAGACCCGATGTTCTAGTCCGCAAGAGGCTCTAGGTGTCAAATATATCAGATTGGATGAAACTGCAACCTATCACTTAACTCAGGTTTCAAGATTACCATATACAGACCCGATGTTCTTGTCCATGCGAGGTTCGAGGTGTCAAATATATCAGATTGGATGAAACCGCAACCTATCACTTAACTCAGGTTGCAAGATTACCATATAAAGTCCCGATTTTCTCGTCTGAGCGAGGTTCGAGGTGTCAAATATATCATATTGGATGAAACCGCAACCTATCACTTAACTCAGGTTGCAAGATTACCATATACATACCTGATGTTCTGGTCCAAGCGAGGTTCTAGGTGTCAAATATATCAAATTGGACGAAACTGCAACCTATCATTTAACTCAAGTTGCAAGATTACCATATACAGACCCGATGTACTAGTCCGCGCGAGGCTCTAGGTGTCAAATATATCAGATTGGATGAAACTTCAACCTATCACTTAACTCAGGTTGAAAGATTACCATATATAATCCCGATGTTCTCGTCTGAGCGAGGTTCGAGGTGTCAAATATATCAGATTGGATGAAACCGCAACCTATTACTTAACTCAGGTTGCAAGATTACCATATACAGACCCGATGTTCTCGTCGGGGCGAGGTTCGAGGTGTCAAATATATCAGATTGGATGAAACTGCAACTATCACTTAACTCAGGTTGCAAGATTACCATATACAGACTCGATGTTCTCGTCGGGGAGACGTTCGAGGTGTCAAATATATCAGATTGGATGAAACCGCAACCTATCACTTAACGCATGTTGCAAGATTACCATAAACAGACCCGATACTCTGGTCCGCGCGAGATTCTAGGTTTCAAATATATCAGATTGGATGAAACTGCACCTATCACTTAACTCAGGTTGTAAGATTACCATATACAGACCCGATATCTGGTCAGCACGAGGTTCGAGGTGTCAAATATATCATATTGGATGAAACTGCAACCTATCACTTAACTAAGGTTGCAAGATTACCATATACAGACCCGATGTTCTGGTCCGCGCGAGGTTCGAGGTGTCAAATATATCAGATTGGATGAAACCGCAACCTATCACATAACTCAGGTTGCAAGATTACCATATACAGACCCGATGTCTGGTCCGTGCGAGGTTCGAGGTGTCAAAGATATCAGATTGGATGAAACTGCAACCTATCACTTAACTCAGGTTGCAAGATTACCATATAAAGTCCCGATGTTCTCATCTGAGCGAGGTTCGAGGTGTCAAATATATCAGATTGGATGAAACTTCAACCTATCACTTAACTCAGGTTGCAAGATTACCATATACAGACCTGATGGAATGGTCCAAGCGAGGTTCTAGGTGTCAAATATATCAGATTGGATGAAACTTCAACCTATCACTTAACTCAGGTTATAAGATTACCATATACAATCCCGATGTTCTCGTCCGAGCGAGTTTCGAGGTATCAAATATATCAGATTGTATGAAACTGCAACCTATCACTTAACTCAGGTTGCAAGATTACCATATACACACCCGATGTTCTAGTCTGCGCGAGGTTCTAGGTGTAAAATATATCAGATTGGATGAAACTTCAACCTATCACTTAACTCAGGTTGCAAGATTACCATATACAGACCCAATGTTCTCGTCGGGTCGAGGTTCGAGGTGTCAAATATATCAGATTGGATGAAACTGCAACCTATCACTTAAGTCAGGTTGCAAGATTACCATATACAGACTCGATGTTCTCGTCAGGGCGAGGTTCAAGGTGTCAAATATATCATATTGGATGAAACTGCAACATATCACCTAACTGAGGTTGCAAGAATTACCATATACATACCCGATGATTTGGTCGGCGCGAGGTTCTAGGTGTCAAATATATCAGATTGGACGAAACTGCAACCAATCACTTAACTCAGGTTGCAAGATTACCATATACAGACTCGATGTTCTCGTTAGAGCGAGGTTCAAGGTGTCAAATATATCAGATTGGATGAAACTGCAACATATCACTTAACTCAGGTTGCAAGATTACCATATACATACCCGATGATTTGGTCAGCTCGAGGTTCGAGGTGTCAATTATATCAGATTGGATGAAACTGTAACCTATCACTTAACTCAGGTTGCAAGATTATCATATATATAACCGATGTTCTCATCGGGGCTAGGTTCGAGGTGTAAATTATATCATATTGGATGAAACTGCAACCTATCACTTAAATCAGGTTGGAAGATTACCATATACAGACCCGATGTTCTCGTCCGAGCGAGGTTCGAGGTGTCAAATATATCAGATTGGATGAAACTGCAACCTATCACTTAACTCAGGGGTCAAGATTACCATATACAGATCCGATGTTCTGGTCTGCGCGAGTTTCGAGGTGTCAAATATATCATATTGGATGAAACTGCAACCTATCACTTAACTCAGGTTGCAAGGTTACCATATACAGACCCGATGTTCTGGTCCAAGCCAGGTTCTAGGTGTCAAATATATCAGATTGGATGAAACTGTAACCTATCACTTAACTCAGGTTGCAAGATTACCATATACAGACTCGATGTTCTCGTCAGGGCGAGGTTCGAGGTGTCAATTATATCAGATTGGAGGAAACTGCAACCTATCACTTAACTCAGGTTGCAAGATTACCATATACAGACCCGATGCTCTTGTCCGAGCAAGGTTGGAGGTGTCAAATATATCAGATTGGATGAAACTGCAACCTATCACTTAACTCAAGTTGCAAGATTACCATATACAAACCGGATGTTCTGGTCCGCGCGAGGTTGTACGTGTCAAATATTTCAGATTAGATGAAAGTGCAACCTATCACTTAACTCAGATTGCTAGATTAGCATATACAAACCCGATGTTCTCGTCGTGGCGAGGTTCGAGGTGTCAAATATATCAGATTGGATGAATCTAAAACCTATCACTTAACTCAGGTAGATAGATTACCATATATATACCCGATGTTCTGGTCTACGCGATGTTCTCGTCGTGTCTAGGTTCGAGGGGTCAATTATATCAGATTGGATGAAACTGCAACCTATCACTTAACTCAGGTTGCAAGATTACCATATACAGACCTGATGTTCTCGTCCGAGCGAGGTTCGAGGTGTCAAATATATCAGATTGGATGAAACTGCAACCTATCACTTAAATCAGGTTGCAAGATTACCATATACACACCCGATGTTCTAGTCTGCACGAGGTTCTAGGTGTCAAATATATCAGATTGGATGAAACTTCAACCTATCACTTAACTCAAGTTGCAAGATTACCATATACATACCTGATGTTCTGGTACAAGCGAGGTTCTAGGTGTCAAATATATCAGACTGGTTGAAACTGCAACCTATCACTTAACTCAAGTTGCAAGATTTCCATATACAGACCCGATGTTCTAGTCCGCGCGAGGCTCTAGGTGTCAAATATATCAGATTGGATGAAACTGCAACCTATCACTTAACTCAGGTTGCAAGATTACCCGTGCGAGGTTCGAGGTGTCAAATATATCAGATTGGATGAAACTGCAACCTATCACTTAACTAAGGTTACAAGATTACCATATACAGACCCGATGTTCTAGTCCGCTCGAGGCTCTAGGTGTCAAATATATCATATTGGATGAAACTTCAACCTATCACTTAACTCAGTTTGCAAGATTACCATATACAATCCCGATGTTCTCGTCCGAGCGAGGTTCGAGGTGTCAAATATGTCAGATTGAATGAAACTGCAACCTATCACTTAACTCAGGTTGCAAGATTACCATATACAGACCCAATGTTCTAGTCCGCGCGAGGTTCTAGGTGTCAAATATATCAGATTGGATGAAACTTCAACCTATCACTTAACTCAGGTTGCAAGATTTCTCTGGTCCGCGTGAGGTTCGAGGTGTGAAATATATCATATTGGATGAAACCACAACCTATTACTTAACTCAGGTTGCAAGTTTACCATATACAGACCCGATGTTCTCGTCGGGGCGAGGTTCGAGGTGTCAAATATATCAGATTGGATGAAACTGCAACTATCACTTAACTCAGGTTGCAAGATTACCATATACAGACTCGATGTTCTCGTCGGGGAGACGTTCGAGGTGTCAAATATATCAGATTGGATGAAACCGCAACCTATCACTTAACACATGTTTCAAGATTACCATAAACAGACCCGATACTCTGGTCCGCGCGAGATTCTAGGTTTCAAATATATCAGATTGGATGAAACTGCACCTATCACTTAACTCAGGTTGCAAGATTACCATATACAGACCCGATATCTGGTCAGCACGAGGTTCGAGGTATCAAATATATCATATTGGATGAAACTGCAACCTATCACTTAACTAAGGTTGCAAGATTACCATATACAGACCCGATGTTCTGGTCCGCGCGAGGTTCGAGGTGTCAAATATATCAGATTGGATGAAACCGCAACCTATCACATAACTCAGGTTGCAAGATTACCATATACA
>NC_039358.1:220297920-220306535 GCF_003573695.1 Papaver somniferum
AGGTGTAAAATATATCAGATTGGATGAAACTTCAACCTATCACTTAACTCAGGTTGCAAGATTACCATATACAGACCCGATGTTCTCGTCGGGTCGAGGTTCGAGGTGTCAAATATATCAGATTGGATGAAACTGCAACCTATCACTTAAGTCAGGTTGCAAGATTACCATATACAGACTCGATGTTCTCGTCAGGGCGAGGTTCAAGGTGTCAAATATATCAGATTGGATGAAACTGCAACATATCACTTAACTGAGGTTGCAAGATTACCATATACATACCCGATGATTTGGTCGGCGCGAGGTTCTATGTGTCAAATATATCAGATTGGACGAAACTGCAACCAATCACTTAACTCAGGTTGCAAGATTACCATATACAGACTCGATGTTCTCGTTAGGGCGAGGTTCAAGGTGTCAAATATATCAGATTGGATGAAACTGCAACATATCACTTAACTCAGGTTGCAAGATTACCATATACATACGCGATGATTTGGTCAGCGCGAGGTTCGAGGTGTCAATTATATCAGATTGGATGAAACTGTAAACCTATCCCTTAACTCAGGTTGCAAGATTATCATATATATAACCGATGTTCTCATCGGGGCTAGGTTCGAGGTGTCAATTATATCATATTGGATGAAACTGCAACCTATCACTTAACTCAGGTTGGAAGATTACCATATACAGACCCGATCTTCTCGTCCGAGCGAGGTTCGAGGTGTCAAATATATCATATTGGATGAAACTGCAACCTATCACTTAACTCAGGGGTCAAGATTACCATATACAGATCCGATGTTCTGGTCTGCGCGAGTTTCGAGGTGTCAATTATATCATATTGGATGAAACTGCAACCTATCACTTAACTCAGGTTGCAAGGTTACCATATACAGACCCGATGTTCTGGTCCAAGCTAGGTTCTAGGTGTCAAATATATCAGATTGGATGAAACTGTAACCTATCACTTAACTCAGGTTGCAAGATTACCATATACAGACCCGATGTTCTGGTCCGAGCGAGGTTCTAGGTATCAAATATATCAGATTGGATGAAACTGCAACCTATCACTTAACGCAGTTTGCAAGATTACCATATACAAACCCGATGCTATGGTCCGCGCGAGGTTCTAGGTGTCAAATATATCAGATTGGATGAAACTACAACCTATCACTTAACTCAGGTTGCAAGATTACCATATACAGACCCGATGTTCTCGTCAGGGCGACGTTCGAGGTGTCAATTATATCAGATTGGATGAAACTGCAACCTATCACTTAACTCAGGTTGCAAGATTACCATATACAGACCCGATGCTCTTGTCCGAGCGAGGTTCGAGGTGTCAAATATATCAGATTGGATGAAACTGCCACCTATCACTTAACTCAGGTTGCAAGATTACCATATACAAACCGGATGTTCTGGTCCGCGCGAGGTTCTAGGTGTCAAATATTTCAGATTAGATGAAAGTGCAACCTATCACTTAACTCAGATTGCTAGATTACCATATACAAACCCGATGTTCTCGTCGTGGCGAGGTTCGAGGTGTCAAATATATCAGATTGGATGAATCTAAAACCTATCACTTAACTCAGGTAGATAGATTACCATATATATACCCGATGTTCTGGTCTACGCGATGTTCTCGTCGTGTCTAGGTTCGAGGGGTCAATTATATCAGATTGGATGAAACTGCAACCTATCACTTAACTCAGGTTGCAAGATTACCATATACAGACCTGATGTTCTCGTCCGAGCGAGGTTCGAGGTGTCAAATATATCAGATTGGATGAAACTGCAACCTATCACTTAAATCAGGTTGCAAGATTACCATATACACACCCGATGTTCTAGTCTGCACGAGGTTCTAGGTGTCAAATATATCAGATTGGATGAAACTTCAACCTATCACTTAACTCAAGTTGCAAGATTACCATATACATACCTGATGTTCTGGTACAAGCGAGGTTCTAGGTGTCAAATATATCAGACTGGTTGAAACTGCAACCTATCACTTAACTCAAGTTGCAAGATTTCCATATACAGACCCGATGTTCTAGTCCGCGCGAGGCTCTAGGTGTCAAATATATCAGATTGGATGAAACTGCAACCTATCACTTAACTCAGGTTGCAAGATTACCCGTGCGAGGTTCGAGGTGTCAAATATATCAGATTGGATGAAACTGCAACCTATCACTTAACTAAGGTTGCAAGATTACCATATACAGACCCGAGGTTCTAGTCCGCTCGAGGCTCTAGGTGTCAAATATATCATATTGGATGAAACTTCAACCTATCACTTAACTCAGGTTGCAAGATTACCGTATACAATCCCGATGTTCTCGTCCGAGCGAGGTTCGAGGTGTCAAATATATCAGATTGAATGAAACTGCAACCTATCACTTAACTCAGGTTGCAAGATTACCATATACAGACCCAATGTTCTAGTGCGCCCGAGGTTCTAGGTGTCAAATATATCAGATTGGATGAAACTTCAACCTATCACTTAACTCAGGTTGCAAGATTTCTCTGGTCCGCGTGAGGTTCGAGGTGTGAAATTTATCATATTGGATGAAACCGCAACCTATTACTTAACTCAGGTTGCAAGATTACCATATACAGACCCGATGTTCTCGTCGGGGCGAGGTTCGAGGTGTCAAATATATCAGATTGGATGAAACTGCAACTATCACTTAACTCAGGTTGCAAGATTACCATATACAGACTCGATGTTCTCGTCGGGGAGACGTTCGAGGTGTCAAATATATCAGATTGGATGAAACCGCAACCTATCACTTAACACATGTTTCAAGATTACCATAAACAGACCCGATACTCTGGTCCGCGCGAGATTCTAGGTTTCAAATATATCAGATTGGATGAAACTGCACCTATCACTTAACTCAGGTTGCAAGATTACCATATACAGACCCGATATCTGGTCAGCACGAGGTTCGAGGTATCAAATATATCATATTGGATGAAACTGCAACCTATCACTTAACTAAGGTTGCAAGATTACCATATACAGACCCGATGTTCTGGTCCGCGCGAGGTTCGAGGTGTCAAATATATCAGATTGGATGAAACCGCAACCTATCACATAACTCAGGTTGCAAGATTACCATATACAGACCCGATGTCTGGTCCGTGCGAGGTTCGAGGTGTCAAACATATCAGATTGGATGAAACTGCAACCTATCACTTAACTCAGGTTGCAAGATTACCATATACAGTCCCGATGTTCTCATCTGAGCGAGTTTCGAGGTGTCAAATATATCATATTGGATGAAACTGCAACCTATCACTTAACTCAGGTTGCAAGATTACCATATACACACCCGATGTTCTAGTCTGCGCGAGGTTCTAGGTGTAAAATATATCAGATTTGATGAAACTTCAACCTATCACTTAACTCAGGTTGCAAGATTACCATATACATACCCGATGTTCTCGTCGGGTCGAGGTTCGAGGTGTCAAATATATCAGATTGGATGAAACTGCAACCTATCACTTAAGTCAGGTTGCAAGATTACCATATACAGACTCGATGTTCTCGTCAGGGCGAGGTTCAAGGTGTCAAATATATCAGATTGGATGAAACTGCAACATATCACTTAACTGAGGTTGCAAGATTACCATATACATACCCGATGATTTGGTCGGCGCGAGGTTCTATGTGTCAAATATATCAGATTGGACGAAACTGCAACCAATCACTTAACTCAGGTTGCAAGATTACCATATACAGACTCGATGTTCTCGTTAGGGCGAGGTTCAAGGTGTCAAATATATCAGATTGGATGAAACTGCAACATATCACTTAACTCAGGTTGCAAGATTACCATATACATACGCGATGATTTGGTCAGCGCGAGGTTCGAGGTGTCAATTATATCAGATTGGATGAAACTGTAAACCTATCCCTTAACTCAGGTTGCAAGATTATCATATATATAACCGATGTTCTCATCGGGGCTAGGTTCGAGGTGTCAATTATATCATATTGGATGAAACTGCAACCTATCACTTAACTCAGGTTGGAAGATTACCATATACAGACCCGATCTTCTCGTCCGAGCGAGGTTCGAGGTGTCAAATATATCATATTGGATGAAACTGCAACCTATCACTTAACTCAGGGGTCAAGATTACCATATACAGATCCGATGTTCTGGTCTGCGCGAGTTTCGAGGTGTCAATTATATCATATTGGATGAAACTGCAACCTATCACTTAACTCAGGTTGCAAGGTTACCATATACAGACCCGATGTTCTGGTCCAAGCTAGGTTCTAGGTGTCAAATATATCAGATTGGATGAAACTGTAACCTATCACTTAACTCAGGTTGCAAGATTACCATATACAGACCCGATGTTCTGGTCCGAGCGAGGTTCTAGGTATCAGATATATCAGATTGGATGAAACTGCAACCTATCACTTAACGCAGTTTGCAAGATTACCATATACAGACCCGATGCTCTTGTCCGAGCGAGGTTCGAGGTGTCTAATATATCAGATTGGATGAAACTTCAACCTATCACTTAACTCAGGTTGCAAGATTACCATATACAAACCGGATGTTCTGGTCCGCGCGAGGTTCTAGGTGTCAAATATTTCAGATTAGATGAAAGTGCAACCTATCACTTAACTCAGATTGCTAGATTACCATATACAAACCCGATGTTCTCGTCGTGGCGAGGTTCGAGGTGTCAAATATATCAGATTGGATGAATCTAAAACCTATCACTTAACTCAGGTAGATAGATTACCATATATATACCCGATGTTCTGGTCTACGCGATGTTCGAGGTGTCAAATATATCAGATTGGATGAAACCGCAACCTATCACTTAACTCAGGTTGCAAGATTACCATATACAAACACGATGTTCTCGTCCAAGCGAGGTTCTAGGTGTCAAATATATCAGATTGGATGAAACTGCAACCTATCACTTAACTCAGGTTGCAAGGTTACCATATACAGACCCGATGTTCTGGTCCAAGCGAGGTTCTAGGTGTCAAATATATCAGATTGGATGAACCTGTAACCTATCACTTAACTCAGGTTGCAAGATTACCATATACAGACCCGATGTTCTGGTCCGAGCGAGGTTCTAGGTGTCAAATATATCATATTATATGAAACTGCAACCTATCACTTAACGCAGGTTGCAAGATTACCATATACAGACCCGATGCTATGGTCCGCGCGAGGTTCTAGGTGTCAAATATATCAGATTGGATGAAACTACAAACTATCACTTAACTCAGGTTACAAGATTACCATATACAGACCCGATGTTCTCGTCAGGGCGAGGTTCGAGGTATCAATTATATCAGATTGGATGAAACTGCAACCTATCACTTAACTCAGGTTGTAAGATTACCATATACAGACCCGATGCTCTTGTCCGAGCGAGGTTCGAGGTGTCAAATATATCAGATTGGATGAAACTGCAACCTATCACTTAACTCAGGTTGCAAGATTACCATATACAAACCCGATGTTCTCCTCAGGGCGAGGTTCGAGGTGTCAATTATATCAGATTGGATGAAACTGCAACCTATTACTTAACTCAGGTTGCAAGATTACCATATACAGAACCGATGCTCTTGTCCGAGCGAGGTTCGAGGTGTCAAATATATCAGATTGGATGAAACTGCAACCTATCACTTAACTCAGGTTGCAAGATCACCATATACAAACCGGATGTTCTGGTCCGCGCGAGGTTCTAGGTGTCAAATATATCAGATTAGATGAAAGTGCAACCTATCACTTAACTCAGATTGCTAGATTACCATATACAGACCCAATGTTCTCGTAGTGGCGAGGTTCGAGATGTCAAATATATCAGATTGGATGAATCTAAAACCTATCACTTAACTCAGGTAGATAGATTACCATATACATACCCGATGTTCTGGTCCACGCGATGTTCGAGGGGTCAAATATATCAGATTGGATGAAACCGCAACCTATCACTTAACTCAGGTTGCAATATTACCATATACAAACACGATGTTCTCGTACAAGCGAGGTTCTAGGTGTCAAATATATCAGATTGGATGAAACTGTAACCTATCACTTAATTCAGATTGCAAGATTACCATATACAGACACGATGTTCTGGTCCGCGCGAGATTCTAGGTGTCAAATATATCAGATTAGATGAAACTGCAACCTATCACTTACTCAGGTTGCAAGATTAGCTTATATATAACCGATGTTCTCGTCGTGTCTAGGTTCGAGGGGTCAATTATATCAGATTGGATGAAACTGCAACCTATCACTTAACTCAGGTTGCAAGATTACCATATACAAACCTGATGTTCTCGTCCGAGCGAGGTTCGAGGTGTCAAATATATCAGATTGGATGAAACTGCAACCTATCACTTAACTCAGGTTGCAAGATTACCATATACACACCCGATGTTCTAGTCTGCGCGAGGTTCTAGGTGTCAAATATATCAGATTGGATGAAACTTTAACCTATCACTTAACTCAGGTTGCAAGATTACCCGTGCGAGGTTCGAGGTGTCAAATATATCAGATTGGATGAAACTGCAACCTATCACTTAACTAAGGTTACAAGATTACCATATACAGACCCGATGTTCTAGTCCGCTCGAGGCTCTAGGTGTCAAATATATCATATTGGATGAAACTTCAACCTATCACTTAACTCAGTTTGCAAGATTACCATATACAATCCCGATGTTCTCGTCCGAGCGAGGTTCGAGGTGTCAAATATGTCAGATTGAATGAAACTGCAACCTATCACTTAACTCAGGTTGCAAGATTACCATATACAGACCCAATGTTCTAGTCCGCGCGAGGTTCTAGGTGTCAAATATATCAGATTGGATGAAACTTCAACCTATCACTTAACTCAGGTTGCAAGATTTCTCTGGTCCGCGTGAGGTTCGAGGTGTGAAATATATCATATTGGATGAAACCACAACCTATTACTTAACTCAGGTTGCAAGTTTACCATATACAGACCCGATGTTCTCGTCGGGGCGAGGTTCGAGGTGTCAAATATATCAGATTGGATGAAACTGCAACTATCACTTAACTCAGGTTGCAAGATTACCATATACAGACTCGATGTTCTCGTCGGGGAGACGTTCGAGGTGTCAAATATATCAGATTGGATGAAACCGCAACCTATCACTTAACACATGTTTCAAGATTACCATAAACAGACCCGATACTCTGGTCCGCGCGAGATTCTAGGTTTCAAATATATCAGATTGGATGAAACTGCACCTATCACTTAACTCAGGTTGCAAGATTACCATATACAGACCCGATATCTGGTCAGCACGAGGTTCGAGGTATCAAATATATCATATTGGATGAAACTGCAACCTATCACTTAACTAAGGTTGCAAGATTACCATATACAGACCCGATGTTCTGGTCCGCGCGAGGTTCGAGGTGTCAAATATATCAGATTGGATGAAACCGCAACCTATCACATAACTCAGGTTGCAAGATTACCATATACAGACCCGATGTCTGGTCCGTGCGAGGTTCGAGGTGTCAAACATATCAGATTGGATGAAACTGCAACCTATCACTTAACTCAGGTTGCAAGATTACCATATACAGTCCCGATGTTCTCATCTGAGCGAGTTTCGAGGTGTCAAATATATCATATTGGATGAAACTGCAACCTATCACTTAACTCAGGTTGCAAGATTACCATATACACACCCGATGTTCTAGTCTGCGCGAGGTTCTAGGTGTAAAATATATCAGATTTGATGAAACTTCAACCTATCACTTAACTCAGGTTGCAAGATTACCATATACATACCCGATGTTCTCGTCGGGTCGAGGTTCGAGGTGTCAAATATATCAGATTGGATGAAACTGCAACCTATCACTTAAGTCAGGTTGCAAGATTACCATATACAGACTCGATGTTCTCGTCAGGGCGAGGTTCAAGGTGTCAAATATATCAGATTGGATGAAACTGCAACATATCACTTAACTGAGGTTGCAAGATTACCATATACATACCCGATGATTTGGTCGGCGCGAGGTTCTATGTGTCAAATATATCAGATTGGACGAAACTGCAACCAATCACTTAACTCAGGTTGCAAGATTACCATATACAGACTCGATGTTCTCGTTAGGGCGAGGTTCAAGGTGTCAAATATATCAGATTGGATGAAACTGCAACATATCACTTAACTCAGGTTGCAAGATTACCATATACATACGCGATGATTTGGTCAGCGCGAGGTTCGAGGTGTCAATTATATCAGATTGGATGAAACTGTAAACCTATCCCTTAACTCAGGTTGCAAGATTATCATATATATAACCGATGTTCTCATCGGGGCTAGGTTCGAGGTGTCAATTATATCATATTGGATGAAACTGCAACCTATCACTTAACTCAGGTTGGAAGATTACCATATACAGACCCGATCTTCTCGTCCGAGCGAGGTTCGAGGTGTCAAATATATCATATTGGATGAAACTGCAACCTATCACTTAACTCAGGGGTCAAGATTACCATATACAGATCCGATGTTCTGGTCTGCGCGAGTTTCGAGGTGTCAATTATATCATATTGGATGAAACTGCAAC